>NC_088411.1:27040308-27070308 GCF_034236695.1 Oncorhynchus nerka
AACCAACTATGGTTTTGGCAAGTCGGTTAGGACATCTGCTTTGTGTATGAAACAAGTCATTTTTCCAACAATTGTTTACAGACAGATTATTTCACTTATAATTCACGGTATCACAATTCCAGTGGGTCAGAAGTTTACATGCACTAAGTTGACTGTGCCTTTAAACAGGTTGGAAAATTCCAGAAAATTATGTCATGGCTTCAGAAGCTTCTGTTAGGCTAATTGACATCATTTGAGTCAATTGGAGGTGTACCTGTGGATGTATTTCAAGGCCTACCCTCAAACTCAGTGCCTCTTGGCGTGACATCATGGGAAAATAAAAATAAATCAGCCAAGACCTCAGAAAAACATTGTAGACCTCCACAAGTCTGGTTCATCCTTTGGAGCAATTTCCAAATGCCTGAAGTTACCACGTTCATCTGTACAAACAATAGTACGCAAGTATAAACACCATGGGACCACGCAGCCGTCATACCACTCAGGAAGTAGATGTAGTTCCTTCCTAGAGATGATGCAAAAAGTGCAAATCAATCCCAGAACAACAGCAAAGGACCTTGTGAAGATGCTGGAGGAAACAGGTACAAAAGTATCTATATCCACAGTAAAACGAGTCCTATATCGACATAACCTGAAAGGCCGCTCAGCAAGGAAGAAGCCACTGCTCCAAAACCGCCATAAAAGAGCCAGGCTACGGTTTGCAACTGCACATGGAGACAAAGATCGTACTTCTTGCAGAAATGTCCTCTGGTCTGATTAAACAAAAATAGAACTGATTGGCCATAATGACCAGCATTATGTTTGGAGGGAAAAGTGGGATGCTTGCAAGCTGAAGAACACCATCCCTACCGTGAAGCACGAGGATGGCAGCATCATGTTGTGGGGTGCTTTGCTACAGGAGGGACTGGTGCACTTCACAAAATAGATGGCATCATGAGGGGGGAAATTATGTGGATATATTGAAGCCACATCTCAAGACACCAGTCTCTGTTACACCAGCTCTGTCAGGAGGAATGGGCCAAAACTCACACAACTTATTGTGGGAAGCTTGTGGAAGGCCACCTGAAACGTTTGACCCAAGTTAAATCATTTAAAGGCAATGCTACCAAATACTAATTGAGTGAATGTAAACTTCTGACCCACTGGGAATGTGATGAAAGAAATAAAAGCTGAAATAAATCATTCTCTCTAATATTATTCTGACATTTCACATTTTCAAAATAAAGTGGTGATCCTAACTGACCTTAGACAGGGAATTTTTACTAGGATTAAATGCCAGGAATTGTGAAAAACTGAGTTTAAATGCTTTAGCTAAGGTGTATGTAAACTTCTGTCTTCAACTGTACATAACAGTGTACAGAACAGTTGTAGAGAAGAACATCATAAGATATAACATTCAATTCCAAATAAAAAAATCTGAATAAAATGAGAGTTATATATTGTAAAGAAACCAAGAGACAACAAATACTATTTACATACTATTCGTATATACAAGACAGTTAAATGAGGTGTTTAGGAAGAGAAGAGACGCTGCTTTTTAAAGCAAAACTTTCTTTTTGCCTGAGTAACCTCTGGTGACAGAGCATTCCACCATGACATGACTCTATACATAACTGAGCGACACATTATATTTGTTTCTGGTTTGGGGAGCGTGAAGGAACCCAAAGTGGTGTGTCTGGTGGGGTATGTATGTCTGGTGGGGTATGGATGTCTGGTGGGGTATGGATGTCTGGTGGGGTATGGATGTCTGGTGGGGTATGGATGTCTGGTGGGGTATGGATGTCTGGTGGGGTATGGATGTCTGGTGGGGTATGGATGTCTGGTGGGGTATGTATGTCTGGTGGGGTATGTATGTCTGGTGGGGTATGTATGTCTGGTGGGGTATGTATGTCTGGTGGGGTATGGATGTCTGGTGGGGTATGTATGTCTGGTGGGGTATGTATGTCTGGTGGGGTATGTGTGTCTGGTGGGGTATGTGTGTCTGGTGGGGTATGTGTGTCTGGTGGGGTATGTGTGTCTGGTGGGGTATGTGTGTCTGGTGGGGTATGTGTGTCTGGTGGGGTATGTGTGTCTGGTGGGGTATGTGTGTCTGGTGGGGTATGTGTGTCTGGTGGGGTATGGATGTCTGGTGGGGTATGGATGTCTGGTGGGGTATGGATGTCTGGTGGGGTATGTACAGTGGGGCAAAAAAGTATTTAATCAGCCACCAATTGTGCAAGTTCTCCCACTTAAAAAGATGAGAGAGGCCTGTAATTTTCATCATAGGTACACTTCAACTATGACAGACAAAATGAGAAAAAAAATCCAGAAAATCACATTGTAGGATTTTTTATGAATTTATTTGAAAATTATGGTGGAAAATAAGTATTTGGTCAATAACAAAAGTTAATCTCAATACTTTGTTATATACCCTTTGTTGGCAATGACAGAGGTCAAACGTTTTCTGTAAGTCTTCACAAGGTTTTCACACACTGTTGCTGGTATTTTGGCCCATTCCTCCATGCAGATCTCCTCTAGAGCAGTGATGTTTTGAGGCTGATGCTGGGCATCACAGACTTTCAACTCCCTCCAAAGATTTTCTATGGGGTTGAGATCAGGAGACTGGCTAGGCCACTTCAGGACCTTGAAATGCTTCTTACGAAGCCACTCTTTCGTTGCCCGGGTGGTGTGTTTGGGATCATTGTCATGCTGAAAGACCCAGCCACGTTTCATCTTCAATGCCCTTGCTGATGGAAGGAGGTTTTCACTCAAAATCTCACGACACATGGCCCCATTCATTCTTTCATTAACGGATCAGTCGTCCTGGTCCCTTTGCAGAAAAACAGCCCCAAAGCATGATGTTTCCACCCCCATGCTTCACAGTAGGTATGGTGTTCTTTGGATGCAACTCAGCATTCTTTGTCCTCCAAACACGACGAGTTGAGTTTTTACCTAAAAGTTATATTTTGGTTTCATCTGACCATATGACATTCTCCCAATCTTCTTCTGGATCATCAAAATGCTGTCTAGCAAACTTCAGATGGGCCTGGACATGTACTGGCTTAAGCAGGGGGACACGTCTGGCACTGCAGGATTTGAGTCCCTGGCGGAGTGTGTTACTGATGGTAGGCTTTGTTACTTTGGTCCCAGCTCTCTGCAGGTCATTCATTAGGTCCCCCCGTGTGGTTCTGGGATTTTTGCTCACCGTTCTTGTGATCATTTTGACCCCACGGGGTGAGATCTTGCGTGTAACCCCAGATCGAGGGAGATTATCAGTGGTCTTGTATGTCTTCCATTTCCTAATAATTGCTCCCACAGTTGATTTCTTCAAACCAAGCTGCTTACCTATTGCAGATTCAGTCTTCCCAGCCTGGTGCAGGTCTACAATTTTGTTTCTGGTGTCCTTTGACAGCTCTTTGGTCTTGGCCATAGTGGAGTTTGGAGTGTGACTGTTTGAGGTTGTGGACAGGTGTCTTTTATACTGATAACAAGTTCAAACAGGTGCCATTAATACAGGTAACGAGTGGAGGACAGAGGAGACCCTTAAAGAAGAAGTTACAGGTCTGTGAGAGCCAGAAATCTTGCTTGTTTGTAGGTGACCAAATACTTATTTTCCACCATAATTTGCAAATAAATTCATTAAAAATCCTATCCTATAACAGACATACCTCTCCGCATCTTCACAACAACTTTGTCAATGTAACTTTATAACTTTGATAACCAACCATCCAATGTTACTCCTTGGAGTTCAGCTTCTTTAACTTGTTCAATGTTGGTGTGTGTGTGTGAGAGAGAGAAAATGATTGTGTGTGTGAGATAGAAAACAAAAATGATTGTGTGCGTACACCTTTTACCATACATGTGAGTAAAGGCAAATAGTCTCTGCACACTTCCAATCAGAAGTCCTTACAAGAATACTCAACCCACTAAAATTCTGAGAAGTGAGGACATTTTGCCGGTCAGGGATTAGGGTGTAGGGGTGTAGAAATCCCCGTCAACTGAGGGGTCACCGTCTATAGTTGGTTATGTATATTATTTACACCTCACATGCGACTCGTAATAAGACTAAGCTCTTAGCCCATTAATATCTGACTCCATAGGATAAATAGCATTATTAACTGGGTGGTTGGAACCCTGAATGCTGATTGGCTGACAGCCATGGTATATCACGGGGATGACAAAACATTTATTTTTACTGCTTTAATTAAGTTGGTAACCAGTTTATAATAAGGCACCTCGGGGGTTTGTGGTATATTGCCAATGATGGCACCCCCTCGTGCCTTATTGCTTGAGTGAGTGACTGAGTGCGTGAGTGACAGAGAGAGAGATGTAAAGACAACATAATCTGCAACTCAGAGGTGAGACAGAATGGGGTTTGGAGAGAGAAATGCTGAATGCCCGGGAAGATAAAAATGTTGCATAGAGTGTTGATATGAAGAGTGAATTCGGGGGCTGCCCTACAAGGGAAAAAACATGTTGCATAGAGTGTTGATATGAAGAGTGAATTCGGGGGCTGCCCTACAAGGGAAAAAACATGTTGCATAGAGTGTTGATATGAAGAGTGAATTTGGGGGCTGCCCTACAAGGGAAAAACATGTTGCATAGAGTGTTGATATGAAGAGTGAATTCGGGGGCTGCCCTACAAGGGAAAAACATGTTGCATAGAGTGTTGATATGAAGAGTGAATTTGGGGGCTGCCCTACAAGGGAAAAACATGTTGCATAGAGTGTTGATATGAAGAGTGAATTCGGGGGCTGCCCTACAAGGGAAAAACATGTTGCATAGAGTGTTGATATGAAGAGTGAATTCGGGGGCTGCCCTACAAGGGAAAAAACATGTTGCATAGAGTGTTGATATGAAGAGTGAATTCGGGGGCTGCCCTACAAGGGAAAAACATGTTGCATAGAGTGTTGATATGAAGAGTGAATTTGGGGGCTGCCCTACAAGGGAAAAACATGTTGCATAGAGTGTTGATATGAAGAGTGAATTCGGAGGCTGCCCTACAAGGGAAAAACATGTTGCATAGAGTGTTGATATGAAGAGTGAATTCGGAGGCTGCCCTACAAGGGAAAAACATGTTGCATAGAGTGTTGATATGAAGAGTGAATTCGGGGGCTGCCCTACAAGGGAAAAACATGTTGAATAGAGTGTTGATATGAAGAGTGAATTCAGGGGCTGCCCTACAAGGGAAAAACATGTTGAATAGAGTGTTGATATGAAGAGTGAATTCGGGGGCTGCCCTACAAGGGAAAAACATGTTGCATAGAGTGTTGATATGAAGAGTGAATTCGGGGGCTGCCCTACAAGGGAAAAACATGTTGCATAGAGTGTTGATATGAAGAGTGAATTCAGGGGCTGCCCTACAAGGGAAAAACACGTTTTTGAATGGAAATCAATTGTTGGTACCCAAAAAGTCTCACCAGTATAGTAAGACATAGCTGTGTGTGTGTGTTGGTGAGCGTCAGATAAACCCCAAATTGAGCTGTTTTGATTGTTCACCGTCTCTGAGAGCGCCTGCAGCATAAGGCCCCACGGCTGGAGTGCACGCACACTCTCTCGCATACTCTCTCGCATACTCTCCTCGGCAGTCAGTCCCACTCAGTGGCAGCCCGCCCTACACACCACTCCCTACAACGCCTTTCTCCTGCTCTCTAAATGTTTTTGGCAACCTGAGTGAATTATTTTAATTAGAAGTCAAAGTAACTTTTTATCTTGGTAATGAATGACGCTATTTATAAACAGAAACTACCCCAAGCCTTTTCCTGCTCATCTCCAGTTGTTAATCCATGTTTATGTGTTGTGTTTTGGAGAGATGGAACAAAAAGGTTGTTTTGGATGAGTTTTCAGACATGTTTATTTAGATTTAGATTAGCTCTTTTTGTTCCTATAATATACTTTATATAATATACTTTATATAATATACTTTGTAATATTACCATGGAAACCTTGATTCAATTGTGATAGAGGTCCATTTTATTTTTATGAAATGCTT
Source organism: Oncorhynchus nerka (assembly GCF_034236695.1). Classification (NCBI taxonomy): domain Eukaryota; kingdom Metazoa; phylum Chordata; class Actinopteri; order Salmoniformes; family Salmonidae; genus Oncorhynchus; species Oncorhynchus nerka. The sequence continues at coordinate 27,046,277 of NC_088411.1, forward strand.
TCATATAATGGCAGAATATCAAAAATGTATTGGCATATTTTGTTTCTGGGAAACAGGAGGAACACTGTATTTGTTGATTTGTAATGGAATGAACCCAACCTAAAGTACAATGATACCATACAATTATGCAAATGCACACTTAAAACAAACCATACGCAAATGCTTGTTGCACACACACACACACACACACACACACACACACACACAGGGTGCCTGATCATATGCATCCATAATTTTTATATAACACACACTGTCATATGGACAGTTGGACACACACAATCCTGGGATGAGATCTGGGTAGGTGGATAAAAGTAGTGCTATTGTAATTCGATAGATGGCTATTGCTAAGATAATCTCTTTTAAACAGATGATCATTTTGGGAATAAATTTGATTGATATGGGACAGAGCGAGTGAGCTGGATCAGGATTTTCAGGAAGAATTAAAGGCTACATTGTGTGTTTTAGAGAAGAAAAAGGTTCATGCTGTCACTCATATGGCCCCTTAACAGCCCCCCCCCCCCACCATTCTCTCGCCTTCTCTCTCCTCCCCTCTCCTTCGGGCCACCCCTTGCACTCTCCCTCTACCCATCATCCTTCTGTCTTATCCATCATGCCCTTTTGAGTCCTTTCCTGATATAAAAACCTTTCCCCTTCAGCTCCCCCTCATTCTCAGTTTATTTCTGTCCCCCCCCTCTCTCTCTCAATCTCTCTCTCCCTGGTCTGGTGAATGTTTCCAGTATAATCCTCTGCTTAGACCTGTGTTGCCACAGAAACATCAATAATATTCCTGCTCCACAACATCTTAGTGTATTAAAGTGGTCATACGCAGACACAGCACCCGGCCCTTCTCTCTCCGTAATGCACCTCAATGCACCTCATCGCAAATCCTCCTCCGTAAAAAATAGCAGCGCTGCTATGCAGGAGGGAACACTCCTGGGAAGGAGAGAGGGATGAATGGAGGGAAAAGAGATTGGGACTGGGATTTACCATTTCCACAGTCCAGTCTTCGGTTGTTTTTTGAGAGCCACGTGAGACTTCTGCTCACACACAGAAACAAGAAACCTGACCTACTGGATATACAACAACATGCACACATGAAGTCCACACAAGTCAACACAATGTGTCAATGCAGTATTTTTTACTCCCGGTCCTTTACAATGATTGTATTCAATCTTTTTCAGCGGGGACCCTATTCTTTTCACCAGAATTTATAGCAACCCCACCCCAAATCTAACACAACCTTCAAATCTGTAGATTTAGAGTTGTACATTAACAAATAACCTTCATTCATTCGATTTTCATCTCTCTTATCAAAATTAAGGGAACCAAAGAATACATTTACTCATTAATATTGTATTTTTCAAATGATCTTTTTCAAAAACCTTTGTATATTTTACCCTACAATAATCTGTACTTTGTATTTGTTATTTGGTGCCCCCACTGCAGGGTTGCGACCCCGACTTTGAATAACACTGCTGTACACCACATTGACACATTTGACTTATATCTGAAAGACTCACACAGATTTGGCTTTATATAGTGAGTGAGTAACGCCCATAGCTGTGTGCAGAGTGTCTCCACTAGGATCCACCCTCCGCTCAGAATAGCAGTGCCTGGAGGCAGCAACAACCGTAGCAGGTCAGACCCTCACTAGCCATCCAGCATCTCTCAGTCCATCTAAATTAAAACACAGTCCACCTCCACCTCCCACTGTGGGTATTATATATTATCCCTCTAAATCAAATTTCATGGAAATTGCTAGGGAGACGAAAGTCATTCATTTGAATGACATCAGTTTCCAGTCTCTTTCTATTCCACAGGGCTGCGCAGCAGCATAGTGGGTGTTGGTTATCACTACCATGCACAGGAACAGCTTGTACACACTGACCAGTATAGTTACCAGCATACACACACACCTACACGTGTATGAACATATTTTGATACATATGGGAACTGGGTTGCCATAACAACACATGTGCACTTGTGTAGTCACTGAAGTAGATGCACATTGAATGGTTGTATTCATTGAGACACTCGCTGAAATGCTCACATACAGACTTTTCACATATTGACTTGCAGCGTAGATGCAGAAAGACGGTGTTAGATTGGTTTTATATTCACATACAAATGCATGTGCCGCACACAGTGGGGCAGTTCACAATAGAGAAAACTGATTTGCAGTGCAGCTCACATAAGATAGAAATCACAAAGGTAGAACACTCTTGTTGACTGTATGTATGAATGGAGGTGACGGTATTGGCCTTCACCTCTGATACAAACGGTAGTGTAGCATGTATTTGTATCACCACACCTCTGAAAGGCTTGTTAACAAGCTCACACGTAACAGCCAGTTGAACAGATACTTCTGGATGCTACTAATAGGTCTACGTGGATTCCACATACAGTCATTTGTCTGTCAATAACATCCAGCAGCCTTACTGTATAACCTCGGCTTCAAAATGATCTGCCGTCTTGTATGTAGGGCTTTTGTTCGGAGGGTATAGTCTGTGGATTCAAGTGGTAAGTGTTTTCACACAGTAACTGAAAGAAGGTTACGTTCTCGTGTACGCTAGCGCCAGTGTCGGTGTGAGCTCATCACTATGGCTGTGGAGGTGAAGTGTTTTTCTAGGTAGCCTATAGGTTGAACAAAGAACCTGATGGGGTCTATATTATGTGGTAACTAACAATGCCTTATTGAGCTATATGACATCAGTGCTGTAACTACCAGTGGTGTTTATTTTCTAATGAAGGTGCATACAGTTGCGACGTCGTTGTTTTTCGCACTAACCCACAGAGTTCGTAAACTATGGCTCCACGTGTCCGTGAATCGGCACAATCAACTTTTTAGTTTTTTCTAATTGCCTCCGTCTTGGAGCTAGAATTGGGATCACGTGTACTGTGCTCATGCCAATTCACAAAATAAGTGTAACTGAGAGAAATGTACAGTATGGCGAACTGAGCATATTAGGCATTTGTGGTAAGTACATGGGGGGCCTTCGCCATTCTAAAGAACTAAACAAGTTACTGTGTGATTACAATGTAATTACAACTGCTGATGTAAAAAGGGCTTTATAAAATGCATTTGATTAATGTAGCTAATTCCTTTGTAAATGTGTGGCAATTGTATGTACTGTGAAGTAAAGTGGTACCAAATAGCTTTCCCACCGTGATCGGCTGGAGCAGCTAACATGTACCCTGCACAGGTCCACTGGAATCCTTTATGAGGAGTCAAGTAGTTAGTTGAACAGCTGTCTTTAGTTACTAGTTGACAGCATTGAGACATACCCTCAAGAACCCACCGCCCATAATATTCAGACTAGAGGGGATGGAAAGGACCAGGAAAACTTGATTTCCTGTATGTGTGTGTGTTATTATTGGTAAAGTTATGTGTGTGTGTGTGTTTTACAACACTCTCTGATGATCCCAACACTGCCACTCTGTGAGGATGGCAGATTGCTCGGCAACTGGGGTGTCATCATTCTAGCCAAATTATTCTGATTCGCTCTGATTTCCTGATGGAAGCGCCCTTATTCATCATCAGAAACGTTCTGTCTTGCAGAGCACAACTGTCGCTACGCCTAATCACATGATTTGATTGGTCTGTTTTCTGTTCGAAGTAAAACACCGGGTTGTCTTGTGATGAGGCCCCCTCTCCACCCCTCTCCACTCAGCGGAGGCATGCAGCCCAGGCAGACCCCCCTCAAAGCAGCCGAATCAACAGAGCCAGGCCCCTGACTGAGACATTATACACACACAGACCTTAACATTCCGACTGGGGATGGGCCATCAGGGGGAGAGGGAGGAAGAGAGAAAACATGGCGGATTTTCTTAAGTAATTATTCTTCCTCTAACATCCTCTTAATTCCTGGGCTCAGGAGACCAGGGAAGGTGTTTGCAGGTCTGTTCCATCCTAAAGAGGCTTTACAGCAATGCAATATTCAGCAGGTCTAATCTAGACTTTTAGTGGTTCTTCATCTCTATGTTTAGAGGGTGCCCTAAAGCAATAGCAGCAATCTGGGCTAGGGATTAGACAGGGCTTTCTCCACTGATGAATCTGGGATTGTGTGTGAGAGTGTGTTTTCAGCACAGCACTGAGATTTCCTGTAGAATATGAGACAGGAGAGGAGTGATGGCTTTCCGCACCTTACAGCCAAGTGCTCATATGTTTGAGGTCCTAAAACATAACCCTGAGGTTAGGCCTTGGCTATATCAACACTGGTATTGTAACTAATAACTATAGTGGAATATCCTCTATCTTGTTCTCTATATGTGTCTACATACAACCACCACTGTTCATTTAGTTTTCTACCTGAAAGTTAGTCACTAGTTGTAGTGTTTGGACTGTAGTTTCTTTGGTATAAACAATGCTACTGGAAGGTAACGTGTGTCCATGCTGAGGCAGCTGGGCAGGTAAGAGTTTGGTCTTGTGTAGAATTGTATGAAGTCGTCATGCTGTGTGTTATGCACGCAAGCACACACACACACACACACACACACACACACACACACCTACTCAGACTCTCCACTGGACTATTATATCCTGCAGCATTATGTTGCACTGCTCTCCACAACAATACCACACACACATGCCATTGTACTATACAAATATCACATTTCCCTATTTTTCTCTCAGCATGAATCCATTTTGGGAGTGAGACAGCAAAATGGAAGGAGAGGAAAGCGCTCCCCGTCCGTCACCTTGCTACGGTGTTTCTTTAGGGGGAGAAATGTGTTGCTGCTTTCAAGTGTAAAGTTGTTTTCTCCTGGCATGCCACTCTTTCCAAATGCCACTCACCTCCACCCCCCTCGCCTTCATTTCTCTCTCTCCTCTCAGGAATTTTCAGTTACTTTCCTGTTGGAATTTAGTTGGAGTGTAGTTCTCCCTCCTCCTCTTAGAGGAAGGCACCTCCACCCTCCCCGGTCTCCCCCTCCTCTAGGCCGGATGGTGAGGTTGGTGGGCCAAACAGTGTCTGGTTCATGGGGATGTCACTTCCCATTGACTAGCACGGATTGCTTTCCGGGGCCAGGAGGGTCACACACAACTCTCACACACTTCTCCTGTCCTGTACCCTTCAGAGTTAATGAGAGGCCAGGGCCACACACTGGAGACAGGAGAGAAGTGTGTGTGTGTGTGTGTTGGTTGGCTCATACACACATGCTCATACGCACACGCTCACACACCTGCACTCCATTGTATGTCTCTGTCAGGCTGGGAATGGAGGCCTGTGTGTTCTCTCATATGTGTGCAGTGTTTACAGGGGTCAGTGTTGGGAGTGTCTGTTTCAGGCAGTGTCTGTCCCAGCAGGTAGAGCATCTTCTTTTCTCTATTGTTGCATGTGGAACACCTTAACTGACTGTTGGTGTGCATCCCACATGCAGGGACTACCTGCAGGGTCCAGAGCTCAGCGCACTCTTACACACACTCTTTCTCAGATTCACACACACACACACACACACACACACACACACACACACACACACACACACACACACACACACACACTCTTTCTCAGATTCACACACACACACACACTCTTTCTCAGATTCACACACACACACACACTCTTTCTCAGATACACACACACACACACACACACACAAGGACTGTCTCAGGGACCAGGGTAGGCCAGTGGGAGTCTCTCAGGGACCAGGGTAGGCCAGGGGTGTCTCTCAGGGACCAGGGTAGGCCAGGGGTGTCTCTCAGGGACCAGGGTAGGCCAGGGGTGTCTCTCAGGGACCAGGGTAGGCCAGGGGTGTCTCTCAGGGACCAGGGTAGGCCAGGGGTGTCTCTCAGGGACCAGGGTAGGCCAGGGGTGTCTCTCAGGGACCAGGGTAGGCCAGGGGTGTCTCTCAGGGACCAGGGTAGGCCAGGGGTGTCCCTCAGGGACCAGGGTAGGCCAGGGGAGTTTCTGAATCGGCCATGCCTCCGGGCTCTCAGGGACCAGGGTAGGCCAGTGGGAGTCTTTCAGGGACCAGGGTAGGCCAGAGGACTGTTTCAGGGACCAGGGTAGGCCAGGGGAGTTTCTCCGAGTCCAGGGTAGGCCGGTGGGAGTCTCTCGGGGTCCAGGGTAGGCAAGTGGGAGTCTCTCGGGGACCAGGGTAGGCCAGGGGAGTTTCTCGGGGTCCAGGGTAGGCCCGTGGGAGTCTCTCAGGGACCAGGGTAGGCCAGTGGGAGTCTCTCAGGGACCAGGGTAGGCCAGGGGTGTCTCTCAGGGACCAGGGTAGGCCAGGGGTGTCTCTCGGGGACCAGGGTAGGTCAGGGGTGTCTCTCGGGGACCAGGGTAGGCCAGGTGTGTCTCTCGGGGACCAGGGTAGGCCAGGGGAGTCCCTCAGGGGACAGGGGAGTCTCTCAGGGACCAGGGTAGGCCAGGGGAGTTTCTGAATCGGCCATGCCTCCGGGCTCTCAGGGACCAGGGTAGGCCAGTGGGAGTCTTTCAGGGACCAGGGTAGGCCAGAGGACTGTCTCAGGGAGCAGGGTAGGCCAGGGGAGTTTCTCAGGGTCCAGGGTAGGCCCGTGGGAGTCTCTTGGGGTCCAGGGTAGGCAAGTGGGAGTCTCTTGGGGTCCAGGGTAGGCAAGTGGGAGTCTCTCGGGGACCAGGGTAGGCCAGTGGGAGTCTCTCAGGGACCAGGGTATGCCAGTGGGAGTCTCTCAGGGACCAGGGTAGGCCAGGGGAGTTTCTCGGAGTCCAGGGTAGGCCAGTTGGAGTCTCTCGGGGTCCAGGGTAGGCAAGTGGGAGTCTCTCAGGGACCAGGGTAGGCCAGTGTGAGTCTCTCAGGGACCAGGGTAGGCCAGTGGGAGTCTCTCGGGGACCAGGGCAGGCCAGTGGGAGTCTCTCAGGGACCAGGGTAGGCCAGTGGGTGTCTCTCAGGGACCAGGGTAGGCCAGGGGAGTCTCTCAGGGGCCAGGGTAGGCCAGTGGGAGTCTCTCAGGGACCAGGGTAGGCCAGGGGAGTTTCTGAATCGGCCATGCCTCCGGGCTCTCAGGGACCAGGGTGGGCCAGTAGGAGTCTCTCAGGGACCAGGGTAGGCCAGAGGACTGTCTCAGGGACCAGGGTAGGCCAGGGGAGTTTCTCGGGGTCCAGGGTAGGCCAGTGGGAGTCTCTTGGGGTCCAGGGTAGGCCAGTGGGAGTCTCTCAGGGACCAGGGTAGGCCAGGGGAGTTTCTCGGGGTCCAGGGTAGGCAAGTGGGAGTCTCTCGGGGACCAGGGTAGGCAAGTGGGAGTCTCTCGGGGACCAGGGTAGGCAAGTGGGAGTCTAGGAATCAACCATGCCACCAGGCTCTCAGGGACCAGGGTATGCTAGGGGAGTCTAGGAATCAACCACGCCACCAGGCTCTCAGGGACCAGGGTAGACCAGGGGAGTCTCTGAATCAACCATGCCACCAGGCTCTCAGGGACCAGGGTAGGCCAGCAAACAGCAGTGTGTAAGAGTGTTGCCTACGCTACGCCAACTACCCAATGTGTTAATCCTCTCCTCTTTTATCCTCTTTCTCTCTCTCTCTCCAGCTCTCTCCTGCCGGAAGGCCGCTCTCTGTTGAATAATTGCAGTGAGGGAGAATTTTTCAATGCATACGTGATGGGCTCTCTGAAGCACATCTCTCTCTCTCTTTTTCTGTCTCTCTCCGTGGCTTACTGGGGTGAAAGACTATCCCCTCTCCTTAATCCTGCCCTGCCTGGCGTAAGAGGCCAGCTTTGCAGACCCTCCAACCACACAGCCGGAGTGGAGTCAGGGATACATACATGGGGAGATGACAGGAGAACCCTTCATACACTCTGTGTACAGTCAGTTCACTCTCACCTGACACACACCCACCCACGCTTGTTTCTGTCCTCTCAGCCATACACACTGTATACATTAGCTTTGGATCAGGCCTGTTTCCAATACAGCAGGCCACATGTCAATTTAGATGTGTAAAATGAGCTTGATAGAAGTGTTTTGCTACATACACCTCCCACTGCGTTATGAGTGTTAGAGTGAGGTGGAGCTGGTACGATAAGCAGGCGTATTTAACAGCATGTAGTCCTAGCACGCAGTATATCTGCCTTTGTTTAGTGTACTGAATTGATCAGCGTAGTGTTCGTGTATTGGCTGGCTTTCTCACCCTAGCTCCTACATTATGCTGAGTGTTGTGACATAAACACAAGTGGACCTGCTGTTTGTTTTCAAGTGGGTGGAATCAGTTGCAGTGTTCAATAGGCATCAACCTACACATAATCATAAAAACATACTCAGTCAGTCCCACACTCAATCCAGCAGGCACGCACATTCACACTCACGCACACACACGAGCGGTGGATGGAGCAAGCTAACACAACACTCACACACTCCTGCGTGCCTCCCACAGAGGCTTCTATTCAGAGAGGGAGAGGGCTATGCAAATGGACCTATTCTCTGCAAACAAACATTCTACATTAATCTGCCTCATTCTTTTCCCCTCCCTCCCTCCCTCCCTCCCAGGGGTTAAAGAGAGAGAGATGGCAGCGAGACAGCGGTAGAGAGAGGACAAGATGGCAGCGAGACGGTGGTAGAGAGAGGGCGAGGCGGCGGTAGAGAGAGGGCGAGACGGCAGCGAGATGGTGGTAGAGAGAGGGCGAGACTGAGGCGGAGACTGAGGTAGACAGAGGTAGAGAGAGGGCGAGACTAGAGAGAGGGCGAGACTTCGAGACAGAGGTAGAGACACGACGAGACCCAGGTAGAGGGCGAGACTGAGGTGGAGAGGTAGAGAGAGGGCGAGACTGAGGTAGAGAGAGGGCGGGACTGAGGTGGAGAGAGGGCGGGACTGAGGTGGAGAGAGGGCGGGACTGAGGTGGAGAGAGGGCGGGACTGAGGTGGAGAGAGGGCGGGACTGAGGTGGAGAGAGGGAGGGACTGAGGTAGAGAGGGCGAGACTGAGGTAGATAGCGAGACGAGAGAGCGGGCGAGACGAGAGAGCGGGCGAGACGAGAGAGCGGGCGAGACGAGAGAGCGGGCGAGACGGAGGTAGAGAGAGGGCTAGACGGAGGTAGAGAGAGGGCTAGACGGAGGTAGAGAGAGGGCTAGACGGAGGTAGAGAGAGGGCTAGACGGAGGTAGAGAGAGGGCTAGACGGAGGAAGAGAGAGGGCTAGACGGAGGAAGAGAGAGGGCTAGACGGAGGTAGAGAGAGGGCGATACTAAGGAGAGGGCGAGACGAGAGCGCGGGCGAGACGAGAGCGAGGGCGAGACGAGAGCGAGGACGAGAGAGAGGGCGAGACGAGAGAAAGGGCGAGACGGAGGTAGAGAGAGTGCGAGACGAGTGAGGGCGAGACGGAGGTAGAGAGAGTGCGAGACGAGAGAGAGGCCGAGACGGAGGTAGAGAGAGGTCGAGACGGAGGTAGATAACGAGAGAGAGGGCGAGACTGAGGTAGGGAGGGAGAGAGGGAGAGACTGAGGTAGGGAGGGAGAGACTGAGGTAGAGAGAGGGCGAGACGGAGGTAGAGAGAGGGCGAGACGGAGGTAGAGAGAGGGCGAGACGGAGGTAGAGAGAGGGCGAGACGGAGGTAGAGAGAGGGCGAGACGGAGGTAGAGAGAGGGCGAGACGGAGGTAGAGAGAGGGCGAGACGGAGGTAGAGAGAGGGCGAGACGGAGGTAGAGAGAGGGCGAGACGGAGGGCGAGAGAGAGAGAGGGCGAGACGGAGGTAGAGAGAGAGCGAGACTGAGGTAGAGAGAGGGCGAGACTGAGGTAGAGAGAGGGCGAGACTGAGGTAGAGAGAGGGCGAGACTGAGGTAGAGAGAGGGCGAGACTGAGGTAGAGAGAGGGCGAGACTGAGGTAGAGAGAGGGCGAGACTGAGGTAGAGAGAGGGCGAGACTGAGGTAGAGAGAGGGCGAGACTGAGGTAGAGAGAGGGCGAGACTGAGGTAGAGAGAGAGGGCGAGACTGAGGGAGAGAGAGGGCGAGACTGAGGTAGAGAGAGGGCGAGACTGAGGTAGAGAGAGGGCGAGACTGAGGTAGAGAGAGGGCGAGACTGAGGTAGAGAGAGGGCGAGACGGAGGTAGAGAGAGGGCGAGACGGAGGTAGATGGCGAGACGGAGGTAGAGAGAGGGCGAGACGGAGGTAGAGAGAGGGCGAGACGGAGGTAGAGAGAGGGCGAGACGGAGGTAGAGAGAGGGCGAGACGAGAGAGGGAAGAGACGGAGGTAGATGGCGAGACGGAGGTAGATGGCGAGACGGAGGTAGAGAGATGGCGAGACGGAGGTAGAGAGAGGGCGAGACGGAGGTAGAGAGAGGGCGAGACGGAGGTAGAGAGAGGGCGAGACGGAGGTAGAGAGAGGGCGAGACGGAGGTAGAGAGAGGGCGAGACGGAGGTAGAGAGAGGGCGAGACGAGAGAGGGAAGAGACCGAGGTAGATGGCGAGACGGAGGTAGATGGCGAGACGGAGGTAGATGGCGAGACGGAGGTAGATGGCGAGACGGAGGTAGAGAGAGTGCGAGACGGAGGTAGAGAGAGTGCGAGACGGAGGTATAGAGAGTGCGAGACGGAGGTATAGAGAGTGCGAGACGGAGGTATAGAGAGTGCGAGACGGAGGTATAGAGAGTGCGAGACGGAGGTATAGAGAGTGCGAGACGGAGGTATAGAGAGTGCGAGACGGAGGTATAGAGAGTGCGAGACGGAGGTAGAGGGCGAGACGGAGGTAGAGGGCGAGACGGAGGTAGAGCGAGGGCGAGACGGAGGTAGAGCGAGGGCGAGACGGAGGTAGAGCGAGGGCGAGACTGAGGTAGAGCGAGGGCGAGACTGAGGTAGAGCGAGGGCGAGACTGAGGTAGAGCGAGGGCGAGACTGAGGTAGAGCGAGGGCGAGACTGAGGTAGAGCGAGGGCGAGACTGAGGTAGAGCGAGGGCGAGACTGAGGTAGAGAGAGGGCGAGACGGAGGTAGATGGCGAGACGGAGGTAGAGAGAGGGCGAGACGGAGGTAGAGAGAGGGCGAGACGGAGGTAGAGAGAGGGCGAGACGGAGGTAGAGAGAGGGCGAGACGAGAGAGGGCGAGACGAGAGAGGGCGAGACGGAGGTAGATGGCGAGACGGAGGTAGATGGCGAGACGGAGGTAGATGGCGAGACGGAGGTAGATGGCGAGACGGAGGTAGAGAGAGGGCGAGACGGAGGTAGATGGCGAGACGGAGGTAGAGATAGAGAGAGAGGCGAGACGGAGGTAGAGAGATGGCGAGACGGAGGTAGATGGCGAGACGGAGGTAGAGAGAGGGCGAGACGGAGGTAGAGAGAGGGCGAGACGGAGGTAGAGAGAGTGCGAGACGGAGGTAGAGAGAGGGCGAGACGGAGGTAGAGAGAGGGCGAGACGGAGGTAGAGAGAGGGCGAGACGGAGGTAGAGGGCGAGACGGAGGTAGAGGGCGAGACGGAGGTAGAGGGCGAGACGGAGGTAGAGAGAGGGCGAGACGGAGGTAGAGAGAGGGCGAGACGGAGGTAGAGAGAGGGCGAGACGGAGGTAGAGAGAGGGCGAGACTAGAGAGAGGGCGAGATTAGAGAGCGGGCGAGATTAGAGAGCGGGCGAGACTGAGGTAGGGAGCGGGCGAGACGGAGGTATAGAGAGTGCGAGACGGAGGTATAGAGAGTGCGAGACGGAGGTATAGAGAGTGCGAGACGGAGGTATAGAGAGTGCGAGACGGAGGTATAGAGAGTGCGAGACGGAGGTATAGAGAGTGCGAGACGGAGGTATAGAGAGTGCGAGACGGAGGTAGAGGGCGAGACGGAGGTAGAGGGCGAGACGGAGGTAGAGGGCGAGACGGAGGTAGAGCGAGGGCGAGACGGAGGTAGAGCGAGGGCGAGACTGAGGTAGAGCGAGGGCGAGACTGAGGTAGAGCGAGGGCGAGACTGAGGTAGAGCGAGGGCGAGACTGAGGTAGAGCGAGGGCGAGACTGAGGTAGAGCGAGGGCGAGACTGAGGTAGAGCGAGGGCGAGACTGAGGGAGAGAGAGGGCGAGACGAGAGAGTGCGAGACGGAGGTAGATGGCGAGACGGAGGTAGAGAGAGGGCGAGACGGAGGTAGAGAGAGGGCGAGACGGAGGTAGAGAGAGGGCGAGACGAGAGAGGGCGAGACGAGAGAGAGAGGGCGAGACGGAGGTAGATGGCGAGACGGAGGTAGATGGCGAGGTAGAGAGAGGGCGGAGGTGACGGAGGTAGATGGCGAGACGGAGGTAGATGGCGAGACGGAGGTAGATGGCGAGACGGAGGTAGAGAGAGGGCGAGACGGAGGTAGAGAGAGGGCGAGACGGAGGTAGAGAGAGTGCGAGACGGAGGTAGAGAGAGTGCGAGACGGAGGTAGAGAGAGTGGCGAGACGGAGGTAGAGAGAGGGCGAGACGGAGGTAGAGAGAGGGCGAGACGGAGGTAGAGAGAGGGCGAGACGGAGGTAGAGAGAGGGCGAGACGGAGGTAGAGGGCGAGACGGAGGTAGAGGGCGAGACGGAGGTAGAGAGAGGGCGAGACGGAGGTAGAGAGAGGCGAGACGGAGGTAGAGAGAGGGCGAGACGGAGGTAGAGAGAGGGCGAGACGGAGGTAGAGAGAGGGCGAGACGGAGGTAGAGAGGGGCGAGACGGAGGCGAGGGCGAGAGAGGGCGAGACGGAGGTAGAGGGCGAGACGGAGGTAGAGAGAGGGCGAGACGGAGGTAGAGAGAGGGCGAGACGGAGGTAGAGAGAGGGCGAGACGGAGGTAGAGAGAGGGCGAGACGGAGGTAGAGAGAGGGCGAGACGGAGGTAGAGAGAGGGCGAGACTAGAGAGAGGGCGAGATTAGAGAGCGGGCGAGATTAGAGAGCGGGCGAGACTGAGGTAGGGAGCGGGCGAGACGGCTGTAGGGAGAGGGCGAGACGGAGGTAGATGGAGGGCGAGACGGAGGTAGATGGAGGGCGAGACGGAGGTAGATGAGGGCGAGACGGAGGTAGATGGAGGGCGAGACGGAGGTAGAGAGAGGGCGAGACGGAGGTAGAGAGAGGGCGAGACGGAGGTAGAGAGAGGGCGAGACGGAGGTAGAGAGAGGGCGAGACGGAGGTAGAGAGAGGGCGAGACTAGAGAGAGGGCGAGACTAGAGAGCGGGCGAGACTGAGGTAGGGAGCGGGCGAGACTGAGGTAGGGAGCGGGCGAGACGGCTGTAGGGAGAGGGCGAGACGGAGGTAGATGGAGGGCGAGACGGAGGTAGATGGAGGGCGAGACGGAGGTAGAGAGAGGGCGAGACGGAGGTAGAGAGAGGGCGAGACGGAGGTAGAGAGAGGGCGAGACGGAGGTAGAGAGAGTGCGAGACGGAGGTAGAGAGAGTGCGAGACGGAGGTAGAGAGAGTGCGAGACGGAGGTAGAGAGAGTGCGAGACGGAGGTAGAGAGAGTGCGAGACGGAGGTAGAGAGAGGGCGAGGTAGAGAGAGGGCGAGGTAGAGAGAGGGCGAGACGGAGGTAGAGAGAGGGCGAGACGGAGGTAGAGAGAGGGCGAGACGGAGGTAGAGAGAGGGCGAGACGGAGGTAGAGAGAGGGCGAGACGGAGGTAGAGTGCGAGACAAGAGAGGGCGAGACGGAGGTCGATGGCGAGACGGAGGTCGATGGCGAGACGGAGGTAGAGAGAGGGCGAGACGGAGGTAGAGAGAGGGCGAGACGGAGGTAGAGAGACGGAGGTAGGGCGAGACGGAGGTAGAGAGAGGGCGAGACGGAGAGGTAGAGACGGAGGAGAGGGCGAGACGGAGGAGAGAGAGAGAGAGGGCGAGACGGGGAGGTAGAGAGAGGGCGAGACGGAGGTAGTAGAGAGAGGGCGAGACGGAGGTAGAGAGAGTGCGAGACGGAGGTAGAGAGAGGGCGAGACGGAGGTAGAGAGAGAGGGCGAGACGGAGGTAGAGAGAGGGCGAGAGAGGAGGTAGAGAGAGGGCGAGACGGAGGTAGAGAGAGGGCGAGACGGAGGTAGAGAGAGGGGAGGAGAGAGGGCGAGACGGAGGTAGAGAGAGGGCGAGACGGAGGTAGAGAGAGGGGGGCGAGACGGAGGTAGAGAGAGTGCGAGACGGAGGTAGAGAGAGGCGAGACGGAGGTAGAGAGAGGGCGAGACGGAGGTAGAGAGAGTGCGAGACGGAGGTAGAGAGAGGGCGAGACGGAGGTAGAGAGGGAGGTGGAGGGGAACAGAAGGGAAAGAGTGACTTAGAAGTGAATAAGTATGTGCTGGTGAGAGACAAGCAGCTCATGACAGGGAGAGGGGGAGAGGAACCTTGAAAAATGGTGGAGAGAGAAAGAGACCACTTATGAGATTTGATAAGTCAAATGTTCTATTAATCAACGTAGGTCACCTCATCTTGACTTCCGCTCCTCTGTTTCTGGGTTTGTTTTGTTCTTGTGTCCACCCCCTACCTTTCTCTTCTTCTCTCTCCCTCTCTTCTCTGTGGGTGACCATGTTGCCAGCTGTCTGGTCCATACTTTCTCCCCCAACGCACTAGGGCACCAGAACCAGGTATTATGGCATTACAGACCCCCCCCCTCCCCTTCACTAAGTCACACCTGAGACAACCCATTTCTGCTCTACCCTGCTGCCTCCTGCCTCCCTGCTGTAGGGGTGGGTCTGCATGGCAGCAGGGGGGTAGGTATCTCAGCGTGTCGTTAATGTCTCTCCTACAGTGGGCCATTATCCTGGCCCTGCCCTACTTCTGTTCTGTTCCCCAGAAGACAGTCCATTCTTCCATTCAGCAGACAGGTGTTCCCCTCCCCTCCAGAGCTGGACCCTGCACCTGGTCAACTGGGGCTGGGCTCAGTGCTAATAGGGGTGAGGGTTGAGAGGTACCACTGACTGGGGATTTAGGGGTAGTAGCAGGGGCAGGAGGGGCGTAAGGACAAAAGGGCAGATTAGTGAGGGCCGGAGGGGTGGAGGTGTGGAAGGTGGAGAGGTGTGTGGGAAGGTGGTGGCCGTGGGTTTAGGAAAGGGACCTGCCCAGCCAACAGGCCACCACCCACTGCTATACTGGTCCTCTGCCTGTGTGAGGGGTGAGATTGTTGGCCTTTTTCCATACCAGCACCAGTGTCTCCAGTGATTGTGTTCATGTAAGCTCTGTGTTAAAAAAAAAAGTGTGTTTTCATCACCCAGGGTGACACCAAATACTTGTGAAGAGCAGAATCAACAACATCTGCATCATCAAGACAGTTGCTTTGTGAGAAGGTGTTTACCATGGAAGTTGTTAACCCATGTTCACAGACATTTTCATGTCACATAACATTTACAAAACATTAGCCATTTAGCAGAGGCTTTTATCCGAAGCCACTTAGTCAAGCAATCTTTTGACGTGTGGGTTGTTCCTGGTATGGAACCCACTATCCTGCCCTTGCAAGCTCCACGCTCTACCAACTGAGCTACAGAGGAAAAGTCCCCGTGGCCTCACCTTGTCCCCAAGTCAGAGCAGGTCCGCTGAAGCCAATGCCCAGTGAGTCACTGGAGCCCGGCTGTGGAAGTGGAAGCACAATAGTCTGTGGCCACACCGGGGAAACACCGGGAAAAATACCTCATGGACATTGTACAAACATGAGTACTGTGTATATTTTACAGAGTAAGCTCGTTCCCAGGCACTTCTGCCCAAGGAGAGTCTGGTGAATCAACGTGTCAAACTTAGCCTTCGTTAGCCAATACAGAGAGACCAGGAGAAACTCCCAGCACATTGGCTTAAAGGTCACAAAGAGTTCAAATCATGCTTTTCATGAAATTGTATGATATTTGACGGAAACCAGATCAAAGTATGAAAAATGACTGTTGCTTCTACATTGATAAAGTTGAATCATGAAGTTACTCGTCCCCTCCCCATGTCAAACACATGGATTCATTATTAAGGGGACAAGGTGAATACCTTAACTCTCATTTTAATACACCAATGGTAACTTGATGTTGGCTGCACCGCCTCGGATAGCGTCTCTCCAGTGAGCCATGTTTCCGTGTAGCAAAAAGAACGTTACAGTCTCTGATGTCCCTCTGGAATGCTACCCTTGCTCGGATTTCATCAACCTTGTTGTCAAGAGACTGGACATTGGCAAGAAGAATGCTAGGGAGTGGTGCACGGTGTGCCCGTCTCCGGAGTCTGACCAGAAGACCGCCTCGTTTCCCTCTTTTTCGGAGTCGTTTTTTTGGGTCGCTGCATGGAATCCATTCCGTTGTCCTGTTTGTAAGGCAGAACACAGAATCCGCGTCGCGAAAAACATATTCTTGGTCGTACTGATGGTGAGTTGACGCTGATCTTATATTCAGTAGTTCTTCTCGACTGTATGTAATGAAACCTAAGATGACCTGGGGTACTAATGTAAGAAATAACACGTAAAAAAACAAAAAACTGCATAGTTTCCTAGGAACGCGAAGCGAGGCGGCCATCTCTGTCGGCGCCGGAAGTGTTAGGTCTTCATCTGTTAGGTCTTCATCTGTGTCTGGTATTAGCTAGTTACCGGCTAGCTAGGTCTTCATCTGTGTCTGGTGTTAGCTAGTTACCGGCTAGCTAGGTCTTCACCTGTGTCTGGTGTTAGCTAGTTACCGGCTAGCTAGGTCTTCATCTGTGTCTGGTGTTAGCTAGTTACTGGCTAGCTAGGTCTTCATCTGTGTCTGGTGTTAGCTAGTTACCGGCTAGCTAGGTCTTCACCTGTGTCTGGTGTTAGCTAGTTACCGGCTAGCTAGGTCTTCATCTGTGTCTGGTGTTAGCTAGTTACCGGCTAGCTAGGTCTTCAGCCAGCATGGAACAAAAGGGGGGGAAGGTTTGTTCAAAACTCTGAGGTAGTTGTCATGTCAACACATCAGTCAGTGCTGCTGTGAATGTCATCAAGAGACATGCCAAAAAAAAAAAACTTTGATTGACGCAATTTCCATGTTGTTTGAGTTGTGGTGAAACACAAAACATTTCTTGAGATGATTTTACTGCAACACTGCTTACTACATGCAAGTTCCTTAACATAGGTGTTTCAAAGAGCTGTCAATCAAGGCAAGCTCATGAATATAAGCTCCCCGCCCACTCAGCCAGTCTTTTCAAACTTCCTGGTAGTTAGCCATGAGAGAGAAAGTACTTTGCAGAATGAGTCTTCAGGACCTTTTAATGGAATGGATCTACCAACCAATTATCTCCCACAACAGCTTCCCCCTAACCCTACCCTGTATGCTAACACGTGCACAGAGCCATGCCTCGCAGTCGTGTGTGTAGGAGAAGTTTTGGCCTATTTATGTATTTTATGTGTACGGTATTTTAACTTGGTTTGTACACTAGAGAGTACTATATGTTGGGGTCATGGGTCGCTGGTCACATGTAAATAGGTAGTACAGGTGAGGAGAGGGCATACTGTTGCTAACTATCACACATACAGCTTATAGAATGCATCTCTCTGTACCTTTTGTATAGGAATATGTGCATTGTAGCTATTTATAATTTATTTGCGCAATAAATGGGAACTTCACTGGCTCTCTCCTATGCCTGTGGCTTTTCATAGGGAATCGCTCAAATGAAATGATGACAAATACTTTACTCAGTAGGTCACTCCCACTCAGGCCAACTTTGAAGGGTTGTTTTCCCAGGCTTATATGCACTGGGCGCTGTAGCCTGGGGACGAGGTTACAGACAGAGGAAAAGAGACCAACACACTCCTAGTTGCCTCAGCTCATATCCAGTCAGTCTTGGTTCACTATGAAGGCATATCCTCCTCCTCCTCTTTGTGTCTCCCCCCCCCCTCCTCTTGTCCTCTCCTCCTCTTTGTGTCTTCCTCTCCTCCTCCTCTCCCACTGTGATCACCATATCAGACTGGTGTTTGGTGTAACATGGCTGTCTTTCAAGGTCTGAACAGAGGGGGCAGCCTCTGAGCAGCCTCTGAACAGCCTCTGAGCAGCCTCTGAAGTCCCCATCCTGATTCCCCACCACAGACGGACCAGGGAGTCAGCCTCAGCACACACAGAGTTCAGCGCTCAGCCACGCAATTGAAGTGTCTTTTCTCACATTTCTTTTCAGTTGTTTAGGGCGATGAGGATTTGTCGGATGTTAGGGTCAGCTTTTCAGTCAGTGTGCCTTTGGAGCCTGTAGGGCTGTCCGTCAGTGGCTGGTGTCCTGTGGGTTGTGTCTGGTGTCCTGTGGGTTGTGTCTGGTTGTCAGTGGCTGGTGTCCTGTGGGTCATGTCTGGTTGTCAGTGGCTGGTGTCCTGTGGGTTGTGTCTGGTTGTCAGTGGCTGGTGTCCTGTGGGTCATGTCTGGTTGTCAGTGGCTGGTGTCCTGTGGGTTGTGTCTGGTTGTCAGTGGCTGGTGTCCTGTGGGTCGTGTCTGACTGCCAGTGGCTGGTATCCTGTGGGTCGTGTCTGGCTGTCAGTGGCTGGTGTCCTGTGGGTCGTGTCTGGCTGTCAGTGGCTGGTGTCCTGTGGGTCGTGTCTGGCTGCCAGTGGCTGGTGCCCTGTGGGTCATGTCTGGCTGTCAGTGGCTGGTGTCCTGTGGGTTGTGTCTGGCTGCCAGTGGCTGGTGTCCTGTGGGTTGTGTCTGGCTATCAGTGGCTGGTGTCCTGTGGGTCGTGTCTGGCTGCCAATGGCTGGTGTCCTGTGGGTTGTGTCCGGCTGCCAGTGGCTGGTGTCCTGTGGGTTGTGTCCGGCTGCCAGTGGCTGGTGTCCTGTGGGTTGTGTCTGGCTGCCAGTGGCTGGTGTCCTGTGGGTTGTGTCTGGCTGCCAGTGGCTGGTGTCCTGTGGGTTTTGTCTGGCTATCAGTGGCTGGTGTCCTGTGGGTTGTGTCTGGCTGCCAGTGGCTGGTGTCCTGTGGGTTGTGTCTGGCTGCCAGTGGCTGGTGTCCTGTGGGTTTTGTCTGGCTATCAGTGGCTGGTGTCCTGTGGGTTGTGTCTGGCTGCCAGTGGCTGGTGTCCTGTGGGTTGTGTCTGGCTGCCAGTGGCTGGTGTCCTGTGGGTTGTGTCTGGCTGCCAGTGGCTGGTGTCCTGTGGGTTTTGTCTGGCTATCAGTGGCTGGTGTCCTGTGGGTTGTGTCTGGCTGCCAGTGGCTGGTGTACAGTGGGTCGTGGCTGGCTGGGAGAGACCATACAAGCATTTAGGTTTCACATTTCACACACTGGAAGGGCATAGACTTAATGACCAATTGGCCTTTTCTATGTTAATTTATGGACTATCAAAAAGATAACAAATTGTTGCAGAGTGGCTTGTCGTCATGGGTACAGGCCACGGCAGACACAAACAAGTGGAATTAACTTTCAGTGGGATTGGGCCTGAATTTTGTTTTAGTTTATCATTGCCCTGTATTTGTTCTGTGTGTGAACATACGATACAAGCACGGTGGGTGGGTGTATGTGCGCTCCATTCCACAATGGCGTGGTGTGCACAGTTGCATCTCATCAAGGGGAGTTTAATTCCTCCCTTCCTCTCCACCCCCCAGCTTTGCAATCATAATTTAACAGTGTTGGTCATAATTTGTGTGGATTATGTGATTTGAAGGGGTATTGTAGCTGCTTATTGTGTGAGCGGGGGTTAGCCGGCCCTCTCTCTGCCTGATGGAAGTATAAACGGCTGATGAAATGACAAGCTTTTGTCTGTGAGCGCCGTGCCACTGCCAGCCCATTGTCCTGCTCCTGTCCAGGTCATCCGGGGTGAGGGGAGAGACAGGAGGGGGGATAGAGGCTTTCACATTTACAAAACATATTTTATGATTTACTCACTTGTAGTTTTGATTTTGTTAATGTGCCTCGGTGCTAATGCTTGGGGGTTTAACCTTTTTTGCTTGGTGGGTTTAAACCCCCCCCCCCCCCCCCCCCAGTGTGGCGGCACAGGGTAATGTAAACTGGGTAATGTAGACCAGGCTTAGTGCTGCCTATTCAGGGAAGATGACACCTGTGTGTTTCAGGTGAACAGGGTGCAGAGGGTGAGTGGGGGTGTGTGAGAGATGAGTGGTAAATGACTTACAGCTGTGCATCTCATCTGGTTGCTCCTCTATTCAGTCTTCCTCACCCTTCCACTCTCTATTATGGAACAGGGGACATTACTCCCCTGTGTCTCCTTCCATTCCTACTGTCTCTGAAGGGGAATGACACTGGTCTTCTTTTTCAATCCTCTCGTCTTTTCTCATTACTCGTCTGTCTGTGACAACAACACTGGCCATAGCGACTCAGACAGAGAGACAGAGCGATGGAGAGAGAAACAGAGAGGAGAGGGTGCTGTTCTCTGATCTAAATGAAAGGCTAAAGAAGAACAAGCTGCACGGCATCACCTCAGACTCTCTGTCACAAATGGACAGTTATTTATAGTCTCTTTGTCTCTCTCTCTGTGTATCTCTCTCTCTCTCTCTCTCTCTCTCTCTCTCTCTCTCTCTCTCTCTGTGTGTCTCTCTCTGTATCTCTCTCTCTGTGTGTCTCTCTCTGTCTCTCTCTCTCTGTGCCTCTCTCTGTCTCTCTCTCTGTGTCTCTCTGTGTCTCTCTCTCTGTGTATCTCTCTCTCTGTGTCTCTCTCTCTCTGTGTATCTCTCTCTCTCTCTCTCTGTGTATCTCTCTCTCTCTGTCTCTCTCTCTCTCTCTCTGTGTATCTCTCTCTCTCTGTCTCTCTCTCTCTCTCTCTGTGTCTCTCTCTCTCTGTCTCTCTCTCTCTCTCTCTGTGTATCTCTCTCTCTCTGTCTCTCTCTCTCTCTCTCTGTGTATCTCTCTCTCTCTGTGTATCTCTCTCTCTCTCTCTCTGTGTATCTCTCTCTCTGTGTCTCTCTCTCTCTCTCTGTGTATCTCTCTCTCTGTCTCTCTCTCTCTCTCTCTGTGTCTCTCTCTCTCTCTCTCTGTGTATCTCTCTCTCTCTGTCTCTCTCTCTCTCTCTCTCTCTCTCTGTGTGTCTCTCTCTCTGTGTGTCTCTCTCTGTCTCTCTCTCTCTGTCTCTCTCTCTGTGTCTCTCTGTGTCTCTCTCTCTGTGTCTCTCTCTGTGTCTCTCTCTCTGTGTATCTCTCTCTCTCTGTCTCTCTCTCTGTGTATCTCTCTCTGTGTATCTCTCTCTCTGTGTATCTCTCTCTCTGTGTGTCTCTCTCTGTGTCTCTCTCTGTCTCTCTCTCTCTCTCTCTGTGTCTCTCTCTGTGTCTCTCTCTCTGTGTATCTCTCTCTCTGTGTATCTCTCTCTCTGTGTGTCTCTCTCTCTCTGTGTCTCTCTCTGTGTCTCTCTCTCTGTGTCTCTCTCTGTGTGTCTCTTTCTGTGTGTCTCTCTCTTTGTCTCTCTCTCTGTCTCTCTCTGTGTATCTCTCTCTCTGTGTATCTCTCTCTCTGTGTGTCTCTCTCTGTGTCTCTCTCTGTCTCTCTCTCTCTCTCTCTGTGTCTCTCTGTGTCTCTCTCTCTGTCTCTCTTTCTGTGTATCTCTCTGTCTCTCTCTCTCTGTGTATCTCTCTGTGTCTCTCTCTCTGTGTATCTCTCTCTGTGTGTCTCTCTCTCTGTCTGTCACTCTCTCTCCATCTACAGTTGAAGTTGGAAGTTTTTATACACCTTAGCCAAGTACATTTAAACTCAGTTAATCCTAGTAAAAATTCCCTGTCTTAGGTCAGTTAGGATCACCACTTTATTTTAAGAATGTGAAATGTCAGAATAATAGTAGAAAGATGTATTTATTTCAGCTTTTATTTCTTTCTTCACATTCCCAGTGGGTCAGAAGTTTACATACACTCAATTAGTATTAGGTAGAACTGCCTTTAAATTGTTTAACTCGGGTCAAACGTTTCAGGTAACCTTCCACAAGCTTCCCACAATAAGTTGGGTGAGTTTTGGCCCATTCCTCCTGACAGAGCTGGTGTAACTGAGTGAGGTTTGTAGGCCTCCTTGCTCGCACACGCTTTTTCAGTTCTGCCCACAAATTTTCTATAGGATTGAGGTCAGGGCTTTGATGGCCACTCCAATAACTTGCCTTTGTTGTCCTTTAGCCATTTTTCCACAACTTTGGAAGTATGCTTGGGGTCATTTTTCATTTGGAAGACCCATTTGCGACCAAGCTTTAACTTCCTGACTGATGTCTTGAGATGTTGCTTCAATATATCCGCACAATTTTCCTCCCTCATGATGCCATTTATTTTGTGAAGTGCACCAGTCCCTTCTGCAGCAAAGCAGAAGCAGAAATGCTGGTCATTTATGAACATTTGAACATCTTGGCCATGTTCTGTTATAATCTCCACCCGGCACAGCCAGAAGAGGACTGGCCACCCCACATAGCCTGGTTCCTCTCTAGGTTTCTTCCTAGGTTTTGGCCTTTCTAGGGAGTTTTTCCTAGCCACCGTGCTTCTACACCTGCATTGCTTGCTGTTTGGGGTTTTAGGCTGGGTTTCTGTACAGCACTTTGAGATATCAGCTGATGTACGAAGGGCTATATAAATACATTTGATTTGATTTGATGGTATTCTTCGACTTGCAAGCCTCCCCCTTTTTCCTCCAAACATAACGATGGTCATTATGGCCAAACAGTTCTATTTTTGTTTCATCAGACCAGAGGACATTTCTCCAAAAAGTATGATCTTTGTCCCCATGTGCAGTTGCAAATCAAATCAAAGTTTATTTGTCACGTGCGCCGAATACAACAGGTGTAGACCTTACAGTGAAATGCTTACTTACAGGCTCTAACCAATAGTGCAAAAAAGGTATTAGGTGAACAAAAGGTAAGTTAAGAAATAAAAACAACAGTAAAAAGACAGTGGAAAATAACAGTAGAGAGGCTATATACAGTAGAGAGGCTATATACAGTAGAGAGGCTATATACAGTAGAGAGGCTATATACAGTAGAGAGGCTATATACAGTAGAGAGGCTATATACAGTAGAGAGGCTATATACAGTAGAGAGGCTATATACAGTAGAGAGGCTATATACAGTAGAGGCTATATACAGTAGTGAGGCTATATACAGTAGAGAGGCTATATACAGTAGAGAGGTTATATACAGTAGAGAGGCTATATACACAGTAGAGGCTATATACACAGTAGAGGCTATATACACAGTAGAGAGGCTATATACACAGTAGAGAGGCTATATACAGTAGTGAGGCTATATACAGTAGAGAGGCTATATACAGTAGAGAGGCTATATACAGTAGAGAGGCTATATACACAGTAGAGGCTATATACACAGTAGCGAGGCTATATACAGTAGAGAGGCTCTATAAAGTAGCGAGGCTCTATACAGTAGCGAGGCTCTATACTGTAGAGAGGCTCTATACTGTAGAGAGGCTCTATACTGTAGAGAGGCTCTATACACAGTAGTGAGGCTATATACAGTAGAGAGGCTATATACAGTAGAGAGGCTACATACAGACACCGGTTATTCGGGCTGATTGAGGTAGTATGTACATGTAGACATGGTGAACAGAGAGTAGCAGTAGCGTAAAAGCGGGGTTGGCGGGTGGTGGGTGGCGGGGCACAATTCAGATTGTGGTTGGTCGGGCCAATTGAGAGAGTATGTACATGAATGTATAGTTAAAGGGACTATGCATATATGATAAACAGAGAGTAGCAGCAGCGTAAAAGAGGGGTTGGGGGGGCACAGTGCAAATAGTCCGGGTAACCATTTGTTTACCTGTTCATGAGTCTTATGGCTTGGGGGTAAAAACTGTTGAGAAGCCTTTTTGTCCTAGACAAATTATCTTGGCCAGGTCGCAATTGTAAATGAGAAGTTGTTCTCAACTTGACTACCTGGTTAAATAAAGGTGAAATAAAAATAAAATAAAAAGACGTGGCACTCCGGTACCTCTTGCCATGCGATAGTGGAGAGAACAGTCTGACTGGGGTGGCTGGGGTCTTTGACCATTTATAGGACCTTCCTCTGACACCGCCTGGTTTAGAGGTCCTGGATGGCAGGCAGCTTAGCCCCAGTGATGTACAGGGCCGTGCTCACTACCCTCTGTAGCGCGTTGCGGTCGGAGGCCGAGTAATTGCCGTACCAGACAGTGATGCAACCAGTCAGGATGCTCTCGATATTGCAGCTGTAGAACCTTTTGAGGATCTCAGGACCCATGCCAAATCTTTTTAGTTTCTTGAGGGGGAATAGGCTTTGTCGTGCCCTCTTCACGACTGTCTTGGTGTGTTTGGACCATTCTAGTCTGTTGGACCATTCTAGTAGTCTGGCT
>NC_088411.1:27075308-27140308 GCF_034236695.1 Oncorhynchus nerka
CAAGGTCATGCTTCGAGGGTTAGTTGTCCCTTTCAGATCCTATTAAATTAGTATTCTAATACCTAATTCTATGACTGAGACGTGATTTTAGGCGGTTCAGAGGGGAAAGGTTACAGTAGTGGTTTCAGAGGTCGAGGGTCTTGAAGCATTAGGATAGAGGAGAAAGTTCCCTGAGGGGGTATCGACATACTGTACTCCCTCTCACTCTCCACTGTGTACAATAAAACACATAGAGGGGCTATTGTGAGGGCTGATATGCTTGTAACTGAATCCCTCCAGTGGCCAGTCTGTTGAGAGTGAATGGGATATCAATCTGCTGTATACAGTATTGTACAGATAGCGCTGTATTGATCCGGAACATGACCGATACCCTCTGAGGCCAACACAAAATTGCAGACGATTGCTCCAGTGGGCTTTGGAACTAGAGTTTAGCAACATCAGATGAGATGACTCCAAGGGTTTACGAAGGAGTTGACACTCTCTGACACTCTTCCTTCTCCCTTGTTCTCTCTCTCTCTCTCCCCATCTGTCTCATTCATGTGTGGGCTAGGCTTGCCCTCGGACCTAGCAGACCCTGTCTGAGTGTACGCTCCTTTTCTTCTCTACCAGAGGAGAGGGATGGGAGATAGGGGGGTTGTTAGAGGAGCGGCAGAGTCCCCTCAGGGTAGCCCTTGGAGCCCATCTCTCTCCTGTCTCACACACACCTCTAAAAGGCCTTCAGCCATGACTGCAGCCAAATTGCCTGCCGGAGCCCAAGTGCAGTTCAACACGGGGTTGAGTTATCAGACTGCTGTCATTATTTGGAGAAGGGGGGCTCAAAAAACTGGGTCATGGGATACAGATGGCTGAGCACCAGTGATGTGTTTTGATTGGGCCACTTGAGTTGGTGGCCGTATAGCCCTTCCGGGTCCTAACGCGGGACTGCTGTTGACTGCTGGTGGGGGCCCCCCCAAAAAACAACTAAACATGAGGGGCCACAGTGGCTCGCGGGTCTGTTAACCACATCCATACCCACACATGTAGTCATATCCGAGTATCACTTTTTCAACTCTACCATTAGTTTTGTCACACACTGTTGTGTAAAATAGCAAATGTACCTACTCTGGTCTCGTGCGCTGTAGCCAACAGCTCGCGGATACAGTGTGGGTAGGCTTGTCTACATGATGACACTATTATGGATAAGAGGGATCATTTTTTTATTTGTCAAATTGCAGTCAAGCATCAGAATAAGACCCTTGATTAATACCTTCAATATTTATTGGAAAGGAGCATCAAGCTCATTACTGAGCACTTTCATGTGCTATGTACTTTTACACCTGCATTGCTTGCTGTTTGGGGTTTTAGGCTGGGTTTCTGTACAGCACTTTGAGATATCAGCTGATGTACGAAGGGCTATATAAATACATGTGATTTGATTTGATTTCACCATCCTGTGAAGTTTCCCCATTTATAGTGGGAGGACCACACACACCATATCATTGCGTGACTCCAAGTTTACTCCGATATGATAGTTATTATATCCACCACCGTTTCTCACATAATTCATTTTTACCCGACATTAAAAGATCCCACCTTTGTCGAACGAACAAATGATCTGTCAGCATTCATAAAATGTACCGAAACGTCCTGTTTCCATCGCAGCTGTCAATGTTGTTTTTTATATGGTTTGACTGTTACTCGCATAAAAACTGTGGATGGAAATGTGGTTAGTGACTTACATAACAAGAGAGAAACTGCTGATCCGTAACCACATTTAAAAAATTGCACTATGTGTATTCTGCTCTTCTATCTCTCAACAATAAGTTGAGACCCTGATGGAGTTACTACTATTTATAATATAATAATAATAATACTTTTCTGGGAAATTGATCAACGGTGGACCATCCCTGGTTTAGTCTCAGATTAGTCTCAGATGCACAGTTCTGATGTCTCTGTAGTTATCAACATTCACCTGGAAAGATATCTAAGCAGCAACACCTCTTTATCCTTACCAGTCTTCCAGTCCCTGCAGCTAAAAAGCATCCCCATAGCATGAGGCTGCCACCACCATGCTTCACTATAGGGATGGTGTTAGAGGAGCACTTTGTATTCAGGCCAAACAGTACATGTTTTTGTCTCATCAGACCACAGAATCTTTTGCCTTATGATCTCAGTCTTTCACGTGTCTTTTTGCAAACTCCCAGTGTGCTGTCATGTGCCTTTTTCTCAGGAGTGGCTTCCGTCTAACCATTCCCCAAAAAGCCCAGATTGATGAAGTGCTATAGACTGTTGTCTAGAGACTGTTGTCTAGAGACTGTTGTCTAGAGACTGTTGTCCCTCTGGCAGGTTCTCCCACCTCAGCCATGGAACTCCTTAGTTCTGTCAGATTGGCCATTGGTTTGTTTGTGATTTCTAACCCTGGTGTGGGCTGTTTATGACCTCTAACCCCGGTGTGGGGTGTTTTTGACCTCTAACCCCGGTGTGGGGTCTTTTTGACCTCTAACCCTGATGTGGGCTGTTTGCCCCTAACCCTGGTGTGGGCTGTTTATGACCTCTAACCCCGGTGTGGGGTGTTTTTGACCTCTAACCCCGGTGTGGGGTCTTGTTGACCTTTAACCCTGATGTGGGCTGTTTGCCCCTAACCCTGGTGTGGGCTGTTTATGACCTCTAACCCCGGTGTGGGGTCTTTTTGACCTCTAACCCTGATGTGGGCTGTTTGCCCCTAACCCTGGTGTGGGCTGTTTATGAACACTAACCCCGGTGTGGGGTCTGTTTGACCTCTAACCCTGATGTGGGCTGTTTGCCCCTAACCCCGGTGTGGGAAGTTGACATGAGCCCGGAGAGGTCAGCCACGGAGAGACCCCCAGTCAGTCAGTCTGTCACTGTGTTCAGGAATCATAAGAAGGCTCTTAGTTAAGCCACTTTTTCCTGTGAAACATAAATTAGCGCTGCAGTTTATGCCAGCTGCACCCTTAGACTGGACTGGGTAGGCTAGGATTGGTTTGGGTAGAGCTGGGACGATAAACTGAAAAGTATTGATGCAGACCAAACCAATGTATTTATCAGGACATTCTACTGATATAGATAATAACGATAAGTAGATTTTACTAGAGGAATGTGAACTTTGAAATGAAATAAGTCTGCTAATATGGGCTATTGCTAACTGGACAATTGGTAGCTACAACATTCAAAGTAGTAATAGTAGTAGTAGTAGTTTTAAGGGTAATATTTAAAAAAGTAACTGGTGCACACCGTTATAAAGTTATCGCACAATTTATTGTTATCGTGATAATTTAGTCAATTTACTTGTGACATGGAATTTTGACTATATCGCCCCTAGGTTTGGGTAAGTTATGATAGGTTTGAATACGTAAGAATAGGATATGTTATGTCACTGTCATGTGTTTGTTTTGCATGGAAAGCAGAGAGGCCTCCTTGAACTCAGTGGGATCTTTTAGCCCGAGCCAACTTCTGCTATATAGCCCCACAACGTCCTCTACATAGCCCCACGACTTCCTCTATATAGCCCCACGACTTCCTCTATATAGCCCCACAACGTCCTCTACATAGCCCCACGACTTCCTCTATATAGCCCCACGACTTCCTCTATATAGCCCCATGACTTCCTCTATATAGCCCCATGACTTCCTCTATATAGCCCCACAACTTCCTCTACATAGCCCCATGAATTCCTCTATATAGCCCCATGACTTCCTCTATATAGCCCCACGACGTCCTCTACATAGCCCCACGACTTCCTCTATATAGCCCCACGACTTCCTCTATATAGCCCCACAACTTCCTCTATATAGCCCCACAACTTCCTCTATATAGCCCTACAACTTCCTCTACATAGACCCACAACTTCCTCTACATAGACCCACAACTTCCTCTACATAGACCCACAACTTCCTCTATATTGCCCCACAACTTCCTCTATATTGCCCCACAACTTCCTCTATATTGCCCCACGACTTCCTCTATATAGCTCCACAACTTCCTTTATATAGCCCCACGACTTCCTCTATATAGCCCCACAACTTCCTCTATATAGCCCTACAACTTCCTCTATATAGCCCTACAACTTCCTCTACATAGACCCACAACTTCCTCTATATTGCCCCACAACTTCCTCTATATAGCCCCACGAGACTTCCGTTATATAGCCCCACGACGTCTTCTATATAGCCCCACGATGTCTTCTATATAGCCCCACAACTTCCTCTATATAGCCCCACAACGTCCTCTACATAGACCCACAACTTTCTATATATAGCCCCACGACGTCCTCTATATAGCCCCACGGCGTCCTCTATATAGCCCCACAACTTCCTCTATACAGCCCCACGACTTCCTCTATACAGCCCCACGACTTCCTCTATACAGCCCCACGACTTCCTCTATACAGCCCCACGACTTCCTCTATACAGCCCCACGACTTCCTCTATACAGCCCCACGACTTCCTCTATACAGCCCCACGACTTCCTCTATACAGCCCCACGACTTCCTCTATACAGCCCCACGACGTCCTCTATACAGCCCCACGTCTTCTTCTATACAACCCCACGACTTCCTCTATACAACCCCACGACTTCCTCTATACAGCCCCACGACGTCCTCTATATAGCCCCACGACGTCCTCTATACAGCCCCACGACGTCCTCTATATAGCCCCACGACGTCCTCTATACAGCCCCACGACGTCCTCTATACAGCCCCACGACGTCCTCTATACAGCCCCACGACGTCCTCTATACAGCCCCACGACGTCCTCTATACATCCCCACGACGTCCTCTATACAGCCCCACGACTTCCTCTATACAGCCCCACGACTTCCTCTATACAGCTCCACGACTTCCTCTATACAGCCCCACGACGTCCTCTATACATCCCCACGACGTCCTCTATACAGCCCCACGACTTCCTCTATACAGCCCCACGACTTCCTCTATACAGCTCCACGACTTCCTCTATACAGCCCCACGACTTCCTCTATACAGCCCCATGACTTCCTCTATATAGCCCCATGACTTCCTCTATACAGCCCCATGACTACCTCTATACAGACCCATGACTTCCTCTATACAGCCCCATGACTTCCTCTATACAGCCCCATGACTTCCTCTATACAGCCCCATGACTTCCTCTATACAGCCTCACTTTCTCTTGACCGAGGTAAAGCAGAGGAGAAGAGAAGAGGGAAGCAATGGAGGATGACAATAGGAGAGGACAGGAGGTGAGTATTTTTGTGAGGAGGTAGGGGTGGGGGGGGACTATAATTGAGACAGTGGACAATTGGCGTCTCTATCTGTCCAGGTGTCACCCCCCTCCCCCTCCAACCCCCTCACCAACAATCCCCCTCTCCTCTCTCTCTGACCCCTAACCCCTATTCCTCACAGAAACTGACAAGTGAAATAAAGTCCTGAGAAGAAAATAGGGAGAAATTAGGCCCAATTTAAATGTCAATTTATTCTTTCTTTTGCTCCGTTCTTTTTTTGGTGCAGTGAATAGACAGAGAAAGAGAGATAGACAGAAAGAGCGAGGGCCTGTCCGAGGATTTGGAGATGGCAGAAATGGCAGGAGACAAAGGGAGATGTGTTTTCCTTATCTCCCATCTCTAAATCCTATTAAAGCACCGCCACCTTTCCTTTCCTTTCCTGGCCTGAATTGCAGATGAGCAGGGCTGATTGAAGTCGGTACATCTGCCTTTGCTGTGGGCCTTGGACCCTATGTAAAGGGCATTCAGATAGGACACTACAGTAGACACAGTGCACTCTGTGGATGAGAAGAGAAGGTTGCCTTTGTATGAGCTTAGTATGATCACATTTAGGAGTAAGAGAGTGTGTGTGTTAATCTCTAGGTTGGTGGCCTTGTCTTGTGTTGGCATACGTCCCTCTTTGGTAGTGTTCTCTTTGGGAGGTGTGTGATGAGCCAACCCTGGCATACAGAGATACTGTATGTGTATAGAGGGGCTTTCAGGGAGATAGACGGGAATGGATGGAGGGGAGGCTCTGATAGGTTTTTGACACGTCGGGTGAAAGGTTAGATGTAATCAGGACTCCTGTAATTCCTTTCAGGAAGAGAATTCTCTCCTGTTTGTTTTTAATATTCGCCTGCCGCCTGCCCGGTGAGTAATTCTGTTGCTCTGTGTGTGTGTGTGGTGTGTGTGTGTGCGTGCGTGTGTGCGTGTTAGGAGGGGGAACGAGGGAGTACGGTGTAGTGAAGAATTGAGAGAGGCATTTGCAACTGTATCAGTGATGCTGCGGTTGCCTTTGTACTACTGTTTTTAAGAAGGGTTTTATATTCAATATTTTTATGTGTATTCATGTATTGTATTTGCATAATGTATGTGAGTCTGTCTTTAAATAAATGTGGGTATTTATGAATATATTTCTTCCCAAGTGTATTGGAGTCAGCAGATAGGTACACGTAACATTTGTAGTGTGTTCTCTGACTCAAATTTTCACACACATCTGTTAATTAATTCATGATTGTGTATAGGAGTAAATTCCTGAGTGTATGTGTGTATGCATACGAATCCATGCAAATCTTTCTGTGTGGATTAGTCACCCTGCTCTTCTGTGCTCAGTGCTGATGCAGCCCCATGCTCTCTCTTATCTTAATGCCTTTCAGAGCGCTGCTGTAGCAGGATGGAACTGTCGCTCTGCTCCCTCCCGGCCCGCTGCTGTCACCCTGGCTTATTGGCACAGTCTCAATTGCTGGCCAGATTAGGCCAAGAGGTTGTGTTCCCCAGAGATATAATAATGTAGAATCAGGTCCTGTTCTTATTCAGGGGAGGAGGAATAGGTTTCACAAATGTCAGCAGTCTCTTTCCCTCCTCTCTCTCTCTCTCTCTCTCTCTCTCTCTCTCTCTCTCTCTCTCTCTCTCTCTCTCTCTCTCTCTCTCTCTCATTCTTCCCCCCTCTTCCTCCTCTCTCTCTTTCTCACCCTCCTCTCTGTCTCTCTCTCTGTCTCTCTCTCTCTGTCTGTCTCTCTCTGTCTCTGTCTCTCTCTGTCTCTCATTCTTCCCCCCTCTCTTCCTCCTCTTTCTCACCCTCCTCTCTGTCTCTCTCTCCTCTCGGTCGACCCCTCTCTCTCTTTATTTGTCTCACATTGTCGTGTTGGGTCTTTTGAGATGGATGGCTGGATGGTACACAGAATTCTGGGTAATTGACTTTGCTTGTGAAATTGAGAAAATGAAACACAGAGCTCTCCTGTGTCTTCCATATATCATAGCCTTGCCTGCCAATCACTCCGGTTGCCATGGAGAGTGGCTACCCTGAGAGCAGTGCATTAACATGGACATAACACGTTAGCTGGGCCTGTGTTTGTATGTTATGGCATGTCCATGATAATTATGTGACTTATGTGTTCATCTCAGCATGTGGATTGCTCCTAACCCTAACACTAAAACTAACCCTAGCTCCTAACCCTAAAACTAACCCTAGCTCCTAACACTAAAACTAACCCTAGCTCCTAACCCTAACACTAAAACTAACCCTAGCTCCTAACACTAAAACTAACCCTAGCTCCTAACACTAAAACTAACCCTAGCTCCTAACACTAAAACTAACCCTAGCTCCTAACACTATAACTAACCCTAGCTCCTAACACTAAAACTAACCCTAGCTCCTAACCCTAACACTAAAACTAACCCTAGCTCCTAACCCTAACACTAAAACTAACCCTAGCTCCTAACCCTAACACTAAAACTAACCCTAGCTCCTAACCCTAACACTAAAACTAACCCTAGCTCCTAACACTAAAACTAACCCTAGCTCCTGACCCTAGAACTAACCCTAGCTCCTAACCCTAAAACTGAAACTAAAAATAACCCTAGCTCCTAACCCTAAAACTGAAACTAAAAATAACCCTAGCTCCTAACCCTAAAACTAACCCTAGCTCCTAACACTAAAACTAACCCTAGCTCCTAACCCTAAAACTGAAACTAAAAATAACCCTAGCTCCTAACCCTAAAACTAACCCTAGCTCCTAACACTAAAACTAACCCTAGCTCCTAATACTGAAACTAAAACTAACCCTAGCTCCTAACCCTAAAACTAACCCTAGCTCCTAACACTAAAACTAACCCTAGCTCCTAATACTGAAACTAAAACTAACCCTAAAACTAACCCTAGCTCCTAACCCTAAAACTAATCCTAGCTCCTAACACTAAAACTAACCCTAGTTCCTAACACTGAAACTAACCCTAATTCTAACTTTAACTCTAAAACCCCTAGAAATAGCATTTGACCTTGTGGGGACTAACAAAATGTCCCCAGTTGGTCAATTATTTGTTTGTTTACTATTCTTGTGGGGAATTATTGTCCCCACAAGTATAGTTAAACATGTCCACACATACACACATTTATTTTGATACCTTTGTGGGACCAAACTATTGATTCCCATTCAAAATCCTATTTTCCCTAACCCTAAACCCTAAGCATAAAATAGCCTTTATTCCTTGTGGGGACCGGCGAAAGCTCCCCACTTCTGGTCCCCACAAGGATAGTAAACCCAAAAACACACACACACACACACACACACACACACACACACACACACTGCAGTCATTCTCTAATAGTTGTGACAATGGATTACAGTTCTATAGATGATCTAATTGCCTCCCATCCAATGACCTTAAAGACCTTTATATGGTGATGCAATGTCATACTGTGGCATCCGCCTCAGCCTTTGTGAGTGACACTATACTGTGATTCTGTTACAAGGGATTCATTTTCCTATTGAACTGCTAGGCTATGTGATTAGATGGGCTAGATTTGATGGATAGCTGAGGTGGATCCAATGTCCTCTGGGTCTATCTATACCAATCATGTAATATGAAATACTAAGAAGCAATTATTACTTTATTAAAGTAGAGTAGAGAGTAGTGACACGTGGATTAGTAATATACCTGGCTAACAGAGATACAGCTACTATAGAGTGGAGTCTGGACATAACTGCCCCACCTGTCTCTCCATCTCTGCCCTGCCTCCTCAGTGTTGCTGCCCACACTTAGACCTCCTGGAGACCAGACACTATCCCAGCATCCTTTGCTCCAACAGCCGACCGTGTGACATTAGGCCCAGCATGTGTCCCGTCAGTTGGGTGGGGTGGGGGGTGCGTTCTGCAGGCTGAGGGGCGTTGTCAGGAAGCAGCGGGGTTGATAATTGGACACGTCCCCGCTCCCCTCCCCACCGAGGGGCTATAAAAATGTAAATGAGAGCGGCCGACAGTCTGCACTGTGACACCCGCTGAATGTTTAGAAGATCGCCAAGATTAACATGCCTGGGACACCAGCAGAATCTTTTGTTTGGGAGAAGTTGAAGGTCAACTCTGCTTTTGTTATTAGGGGTTTGCAGTGGCCAGAGCCCTAAGTTACTTCCATTTTTACATTTCCATTTTAGTCTTTTATCAGAAACTTATCCAGAGCAACTTACAGTATTAATCTTAAAATAGCTAGGTCAGACAACCACATATCACAGCCATAGGCAGTACATTTCTCCTCAATAATGTAGCTATCAGCAAAGTCAGTGCTAGTAAGTAAAGGCTAGTGAGCCCTGTGTAGACTGCCACAAGGAAACAGAATCAACAGATCATCTCTTTTGTACTGTCCATCGGTGGCTCGCTTTTGGAGTCAGGTCCAGGAGTGGTTGTTAAGTCATAATGTCTGTGTTCAGATGGACCTACAAACAGTACTGCTAGGAGATCTCAAAAACCACGATCAATCACTGGGAAATATGATTATACTCTTAAGTAAAGTATTTATTTTTAGGGCACTCTCAGTAGAAATGGTCCAAATCGAGAGGTTCAAGACCCTCGTAAGACATCACAGTAAAATAGAAGGATGTATTGTAAAAGGAAATAGTCAAATGTTTGTGTGCTGGGAAAGATGGGTTAGTCTGTGGACATATGTGGGTTGAAATTAAGATTAGAGTATACTGTATGTGAGTGAAAATAGCTGTACAGTAAGTGTAGTAGAAGACACATTATTATCCTTTACTCCAATCAGGGGAGGGGTGGTATGAGTGTTAATTATCCCTAAACCTCTGTCTCGCCCCATACTTCCAGCATCGTTCTCTATAACACCAGTCGTCTCTCCGTAACCCTGTACTATCTCTTTCATACCCCTTGGTTTACTGGGCTTCACTATCACTCTCTCATCTATTCATCAATCCATCATGGAGGCCATGTTTCCTTCACTCTCACAGAGGCTTTCTCCAAACCCAGGGCATAATAGCATGTAATAAAAGGCTGTTGTAAACACTATCAGCGATACGCCAATGTGTTGACGCCGGCAGAGAAAAGGCCTCAATCAGTATCCATAGAGCACCTCCAATTGTGTGATCGGGAGGGCGACGGAAAAGGTAATTTGAGCAAAAGAAAATGACACCGGTAAGGGAAAAAAACATGGTGATTTACGCAAAGTCAGATCACCCGATTCGACAGACTCCTGACTGTGTTATTATCTCACAAGCAGGGACTGCCGAGTTCCTCCACGAGCGATAGCAGGGGAGGAGAAAAGAACGAATGAAGATCTCCCGACACAAACAAAAAAACTAACAAGAGCCTCTTTTTTTTTACTGCAGCCCTGGCTATCAATTCTGCCACCTCCGGTTTTAAAAGTGATGTCTCACAGCCTCGATTGTTTGGAGTTTTTGTTCTGGGCAGGCCAGGTGGAGCCAGGAAAGAGGGTATCAGAAGAAAAGAGACCATTTTATTCGATGTTTGTTGATATCTAGACCACTATAGCTTGATTGCCTAACATTAAACTGCCAATAACAGCCCCAATCATTGCACTTACACCTTCACATGTGAAACAACTGAATTGGATCAAACTGACTCTTGGATCAAATCTCTCCCTCTCTCTCTCTCAATATCTCTCTCTCAATATCTCTCTCTCCCTCCCTCTTTGTCAGTCTCTCTATGTATCTCTCTCCCTCTCTTTCACTGTCGCTATTTTATTTTCCTTCATGACATGCTTATTAGTTGGCATTGATCTGGCCTGGTCAATTGTCAGCTGCTCTCATCTGAAGAGTATTGACGGCATAATCAGTGATGGAGGCGCCAGACAGATGAAATGTGCTATCGGTGGGTAAACTATTGGCTGCTGCCTTGTTGACCCAGGGTGGGCAACTCGCACCTCCCGGATACACAAACTCACAGACGCACACACACTCACATACAGACGCACGCACACGCACACTCACACTCTCCATTACTTTCTCTATTCCTGACACCCAGCCTTAAGGTTCTCAATTGATGGACTAATATTACTGCCAAGCTGCACATTCCATTCAGTTTGATAAAGGACGCAAAACAATTAACAAGGTCTTACTAAGAATCAGACCAATCAATTCCGTTTATCCATAGCTTTTCTGGAATTACTCTTCCATCTCCATCGACTCATCTCAGTAAATAATAGAGAATCACTCTAAAAATGTGTATTATTTTCTGTTATTCACTGAGATGATTCAATGGAGATGGTGGAGTATTTCCAAGCAGGTGAAATACAGGGGAGAACCACAGCTCTGGTGGAGATGGAGGCAGAGGATGACTGACTGAATCGCCAGTACTGCAGCCGACAGATCTCTCACCAACTGAGACTTTCTACAGGGTGAAAACTGAACCAAACTCAATACAATGTGATGATTAAACGACCTGCCTGACTATAATAGTGTATTTATTTTCTGCATATAGTGTATATATTCTATACAATAGTGTTCAGTGGTATACCACCACGACAGCATTTCTAAATTCAATATAGGATCACGTTAAACATACCTTTTGGATTATTCTGGAGTCTTCATTTTTTCTCGTAGATTTGAGTTGGTCTGTGCACATAGACCTTCTGCTAAGGACTGCTATGTAGAGGGAAGTGGCACATTTCTATCGACATGGCGAGTCTTTGCTGTACAGGAGACCCATGTCTTCAGCTGTGGTTAGGGTGACCACATTTAAAATACCCAAATGCGGGAAACAGGATGATTTTGCGGTACAGTGTAGCCTACATGAATACAAAATGTTCAAACAGCATCACATGTCAATCATTTGATCTCAATCACTTTACATTTACATTTAAGTCATTTAGCAGACGCTCTTATCCAGAGCGACTTACAAATTGGTGCTTTCACCTTATGACATCCAGTGGAACAGCCACTTTACAATAGTGCATCTAGGTCTTTTAAGGGGGGTGAGAAGGATTACTTTATCCTATCCTAGGTATTCCTTAAAGAGGTGGGGTTTCAGGTGTCTCCGGAAGGTGGTGATTGACTCCGCTGTCCTGGCGTCGTGAGGGAGTTTGTTCCACCATTGGGTGGCCAGAGCAGCGAACAGTTTTGACTGGGCTGAGCGGGAACTGTACTTCCTCAGTGGTAGGGAGGCGAGCAGGCCAGAGGTGGATGAACGCAGTGCCCTTGTTTGGGTGTAGGGCCTGATCAGAGCCTGGAGGTACTGAGGTGCCGTTCCCCTCACAGCTCCGTAGGCAAGCACCATGGTCTTGTAGCGGATGCGAGCTTCAACTGGAAGCCAGTGGAGAGAGCGGAGGAGCGGGGTGACGTGAGAGCTTGGGAAGGTTGAACACCAGATGGGCTGCGGCGTTCTGGATGAACTTTCATGGGAACATGCATTTAGATCTTCTTGAATGACTTTTTTGTGAGAATGTTATAGCAGATGGTGTAAACACACTGTATAGCCTTCCTGTATCTATCCAAGCACATTCTTTCTGGCTAGTGGCGCGCGCTGTTGAGTTTTGGCTGCATGAGGAAAAACAAGTGCCTACTCCGCTAACCATCCTAACGTCTCATAACTAAATACTACGCTGGTGTTTTTAGTGTAGAGGTAACATTATATTATTATATTTGGTTCTGTTATGAAGAATACTAATGAATCGTTATGTGATCTTACAAGACATTGATTCAGCGTTTATCTAACTTTACTTAAACTTCTTATGGGTGCCCAGAGTAAATGGCCTGCTCCTCAGTCCCAGTTGCTAATATATGCATATTATTATTATTATTAGTATTGGATAGAAACCACTCTGTGGGAAATCTGAGGTAGGTCGATTTTCTCAGCCCCTATTTAATACACAGTGGGATATTGGTTATGTTGCACTTCCTAAGGCTTCCACTAGATGTCAACCGTCTTTAGATACTTGTTTGAAGATTCTACTGTGAAGTGGGGTCTCATAAGGGCTGTTTGAGCCAGGTGTCTGGCAGAGAGCCACAGGCTCTGAGGCGCGGTCACGAGAGAGTTAGACAGGAATTCTCCGGTTGGAACATTATTGACGTTTTATGTTAAAAACATCCTAAAGATTGATTCCATACATTGTTTGACATGTTTATACTGACAGTAACGGAACTTTTTTACATTTCGTCTGCATGAACATTATCGAACTAAATCAAAATTTAATGTGGAACTGGGAGTGCATTCTGATGAAGATCATCAAAGGTAAGTGGATATTTATAATGCTATTTCTGACTTCTGTTGACTACCCAATAGGGCGGATATCTTGGCTGCTTTGTCTGAAAGCTGTGTTCAGATTATTGCATGGTTTGCTTTTTCCGTAAAGTTTTTTTGAAATCTGACACAGCGGTTATATTAAGGAGAAGTGTATCTATATTTCCCTGTCTAACAATTGTATTTTCATCAACATTTATAATGAGTATTTCTGTAAAATGATGTGGCTCTCTGCAATATCACCGGATGTTTTTGGAACAGGTGAACGTAACGCGCCAATGTATACTGAGATTTTTTTATATAAATATGCTCGTTATTGAACAAAACATATATGTATTGTGTAACATGAAGTCCCATAAGTGTCATCTGATGAAGATCATCAAAGGTTAGTGATTCATTTTATCTCTATTTGTGCTTTTTGTGACTCCTCTCTTTGGCTGGAAAAATGGTAGAATTTTTCTGTGACTTGGCGGTGACCTAACATAATCGTTTGTGGTGCTTTCACTGTAAAGCATATTTGAAATTGGACACTTTGGTGGGATTAACAACAATATGACCTTTAAAATGATATAAGATACATGTATGTTTGAGGAATTGTAATTAAGAGATTGCTGTTGTTTGAATTTGGCGCTCTGCACTTTAACTGGCTGTTGTCATGTCAATCCCGTTAACGGGATTGCAGCCCTAAGAAGTTTTAACCAGCATCATTGTGAGAAGTGGCGGAGCTCCACTCAGGTGCTCTCTGGCAGCTCTATAACCTGCTCCTGCTGCATCAAATGACCTAATTGAAGTGACTTTAACAACGGGATTGAGTGAAATAGCAGTAAATATGTTGAATGAGCATGGTGA
Source organism: Oncorhynchus nerka (assembly GCF_034236695.1). Classification (NCBI taxonomy): domain Eukaryota; kingdom Metazoa; phylum Chordata; class Actinopteri; order Salmoniformes; family Salmonidae; genus Oncorhynchus; species Oncorhynchus nerka. The sequence goes on from NC_088411.1 coordinate 27,089,597, forward strand.
GCCTCACAATTTTCACAAAAATACCTTGTATCTTTCAGTCTAATGCCCCATTTACAGCGTGGGGTATTTCATTTATGGATGGCTCTACAGGGTGGGCATGGACCCTCAGATAGAATTTGTGCCCCACCCCATCTCATAAACATAACACATGGAATATGAATTACAATGCCGGTTTTGCCAATGTAGCATTGGCAATGTGGGGGGAAGGAGGGGAGATGTAATATTTACTAGATAAAATCCAAAAATGTATTCTGATTGGGCACCTACAGTAGCCATGCAATTTCATAAGATACCTCCTTCATTGCCTTGTTTCAATTTGACCCCACCCAGGGCAGTGTCTTTTTCACAGAGGGACGTTTTTTCCAATAATAATAGGCTCGCTTGTAGCTTCGTTAAGTTTTGGTAGCGGTTTAAGCTATGAAGCCTGTAAGAATCATTGATAAGCTAGTGGTGCTCATCCTATCCAGCTGATCTGTGTGTGTTGGTAGGTGTGTTGGTAGGTACAAATTATGTGTAGGCCTAAGGCAGCTATGGCTGCATTTGGGATACACATTTCGTAGTGGGGTGCATATCTTTCTTGTGTTATTATATAAAGCGATGGTTGTTGATGTACTCTACTGGTCAAAAGTTTTAGAACACCTTCTCATTCAATGTTTTTTTTTTTTTTTTTTTTTACTATTTTCTACATTGTAGAATAATAGTGAAGACATCAACACTATAACATAACACATGGAATCATGTAGTAACCAAAAAAGTGTTAAGCAAATCAAAATATATTTGAGATTCTTCAAAGTAACCACCCTTTGCCTTGATGACAGCTTTTCACACTCTTGGCATTCTCTCAACCAGCTTCATGAGGTAATCACCTGGAATGTGTTTCAATTAACAGGTGTACCTTGTTCATTTGTGGAATTTCTTTCCTTAATGCGTTTGAGCCAATCAGTTTGTGTTGTGACAAAGTGGGGGGTGGGGTGGGGGGAGGGTTTTCAGAAGTTGGCCCTATTTGGTAAAAGACCAAGTCCATATTATGGCAAGAACAGCTCAAATAAGCAAAGAGAAACGACACTCCATCATTACTTTAAGGTCAGTCAATACAGAAGATTTCAAGAGCTTTGAAAGTTTCTTCATGTGCAGTCGCAAAAACCATCAAGCGCTATGATGAAACTGGCTCTCATGAGGACCGCCACAGGAAAGGAAGACCCAGAGTTACCTCTGCTGCAGAGCATAAGTTCATTAGAGTTACCAGCCTCAGAAATTGCAGCCCAAATAAATTCAAGTAACAGACACATCTCAACATCAACTGTTCATAGGAGACTGTGTGAATCAGTGCTTCATGGTCAAATTGCTGCAAAGAAACCACTACTAAAGGACACCAATAATAAGAAGAGACTTGCTTGCTTTGGCCAAGAAACATGAGCAATGTTATATGTTTACATACCCTACATTACTCATCTCATATGTATATACTGTGCTCGATACCATCTACTGCATCTTGCCTATGCCGTTCTCTACCATCAGTCATTCATATATTTTTATGTACATATTCTTCATTCCTTTACACATAAGGTAGTTGTTGTGAAATTGTTAGGTTAGATTACTCGTTGGTTATTACTGCATTGTCGGAACTAGAAGCACAAGCATTTCGCTACACTCACATTAACATCTGCTTATCATGTGTATGTGACAAATAACATTTGATTTGATTTGAAATCTGTTTGAATTCTGCCCTTTGGTCTGGTGAGTGCAAATTTCTGATTTCTGGTTCCAACCGCCTCGTCTTCGTGAGATGCAGAGTAGGTGAACGAATGATCTCCGCATGTGTAGCTCCCACCGTGAAGCATGGAAGAGGAGGTGTGATGGTGTGGGGTTGCTTTGCTGGTGACGCTGTCAGTGGTTTATTTAGAATTCAAGGCACACTTAACCAGCATGGCTACCACAGCATTCTGCAGCGATACACCATCCTATCTGGTTTGCGCTTAGTGGGACTATAATTTGTTTTTCTACAGAACAATGACCCAACACACCTTCAGGCTGTGTAAGGGCTATTTGACCAAGAAGGAGAGTGATGGAGTGCTCCATCAGATGACCTGGGGCCAGATTTACAAAACCTTCTTAAGAAGAAAGTTCTTCTTAACTGACATTTTTTCCCTTAACTATAGACTTAAGAAGAAAGTTAAGCAAAGTTGCTATTCCTCAATAAAGTTATTGGAAATGTTCTTACGTTTTTTCCTAAGTTTCTTCCTAAGAAAAAAGTTAAGAAGAAATGGGATTCTTGAAAATAATGCTTTAGGATTTCTTCTTGGAAATGTACTTAACTTTAGAACAGCTAAACCCTTGTCTTGAGACGAATGGATACTTTTGTAACCATGAACATTTCTTGCGTCTCAGACAGTTGGCTACCGGATATTTAAATACAGCAAGAATACAAATTAAACACACATTATCTAGCTAGCTAGTAATTAACGATATATTACAATATTCTAGAAGTGTTAAATAGCTAGCGCTAGCGCATCCTGTCCCTTGCCATACACCCAACAGCAGAGTCAGACTCTGCCACTCTCGCCCATCCTTTCTTTTTGGTCTCTGCAGTGACCACACAGTTGTCAAGTCTCCCCAACAGCAACCTTTTCCTGGCTGCTTTTTCCTCCACCATCACTTCAATCTATTTCCTTGGTTATCCATTTTTGATTTTGATATAGCTACTCTGATGGCTGTAATGTGTGAAAAATAACGAAATAACCAAATCCGATCATCCCTGTCACATTATTGGTTTCAAGCACGTCACTAATGTCAATGCCACATAATAATATATTTGCGAAGTTCTCAAGAAAGATATTTACAATGTTCCTAAGAACATTTTGAGGAATTGCATTTATGAACTATCTTATGAATTTCCTATTTTTTTACTTAACCTGTTGCTTCTACTCGGTACGCTTGCGTCCCAACTAGAGCTCTGGAAATGCGCTACGCTAAATGCTAATAGTATTAGTTAAAACTCAAAAGTTCATTAAAATACACATGCAGGGTATCGAATTAAAGCTACACTCGTTGTGAATCCAGGCAACAAGTCAGATTTTTAAAATGCTTTTCGGCGAAAGCATGAGAAGCTATTATCTGATAGCATGCAACACCCCAAAAGACCCACAGGGGACGTAAACAAAATAATTAGCATTTCGGCGTTACACAAACCGCACAATAAAATAGAAAACATTCATTACCTTTCACCATCTTCTTTGTTGGCACTCCTAGATGTCCCATAAACACTATTTGGGTCTTTATTTCGATTAAATCGGTCCATATAAAGCCTAGATATCGTTATATGTAGACTGTGTGATAAACGAAAAAAACATCGTTTCAAAACGTAACGTCATTTTTTAAAATTCAAAAAGTCGACGATAAACTTTCACAAAACACTTCGAAATACGTTTGTAATGCAACTTTAGGTATTAGTAACCGTTAATAAGCGATACAATTCATCAGGAGGCGATGTAAAGATCATTAGCTGTCTGTCCGTCTGGAAAAATGTCCGGCTAGAAACTCAACGAAAATATCCGGTCCTAGACCGGATTAGATACGGTGTCCTGTATGTGTTTGACCAAGAAAAAACTCGAAGGGAAATGACAAGACTCTAGACACCGTGTGGAAGCTGTAGGTACTGCAACCTCAGTCAATTAATTGTGGTTCACCTTTATCAATGGGTTCAAGTAGCGCATGGATATATTTTCCCATTTTCAGTGATCAGTTTTTCCTGTGCTTTTCGATGTAAATGCCGTTCTGGTAAAGCCACAGCAGTGATTTAACCAGTTTTTTAAACGTCTGAGTGTTTTCTATCCACACAGACTAAGCAAATGCATATACTATATTCCTGGCATGAGTAGCAGGGCGCTGAAATGTTGCGCGATTTTTAACAGAATGTTCAAAAAAGTAGAGGGTCGACTGAAGAGGTTAAGAAACTTCTTAAGTTTTTTTCGTAAGTAATGTTTTGTGAATCCGACCCCTGGCCTCCACAATCACCCGACCTCAATCCAATTGAGATGGTTTGGCATGAGTTGGACCGCAGAGTGAAGGAAAAGCAGACAACAACAAGTGCTCAGCATATGTGGGAAGTCCTACAAGTCTTTTGGAAAAGCATTTCAGGTGAACTGGTTGAGAGAATGCGAAGATTGTGCAAAACTGTTATCAAGGCAAAGGGTGGCTAATTTCAAATATATTTTGATTGGTTTAACAATTTTTTGGTTACTACATGATTCCATAGGTGTTATTTCATAGTTTTGATGTCTTCACTATTATTCTACAATGTAGAAAATAGTAAAAATAAAGAAAAACCCTTGAATGAGTAGGTGTGCCCAAATGTTTGACCGGTACTGTATGTATATTTTCTTAAGCGCTACATGACTGCAAGAGACAGGTTGGAATGTCTTTTTTCTGAATTAGTGTTGTTTGAATTTGTTGATAAAATGTGGAACATTGTTTGGTTGTGGGACAAAGGGCCAAAATGCAGGACTGTCCCATACAATCTGGAACATATGATCACCCTAGCTGTGGTGCCCAGCTCCAGGGGGCTCTCAGTGGGGAGCGGAGCATCTGGCAGGGCCCTCTTGCTGGAGGCTGGTGCCCATCTCGCCCTTTGCGCCTCTTCAGCTAATTAACTTTTAATCAGGCACTTAGCCGGGCATCTGTTTCAGTCACATTCGTTCTGGGCATAGATGACCTGTCGCCGAGGGAACCATGCCAAACGGTTCCGGTGGTGATACGCTGTGAGCTGTCCCAGTTTGAGACTGACGTCAGTCTTGTCATGTCAGGGCCAAGCTATCATCTGAGCTGCATAAGGCTGTGTCCCAAATGGCACCCTATTCCCTATAGGGTGCATAGCTTTTGGCCAGGGCACTATGGAATAGGGTGCCATTTCAGGTCTTCCAAGTCTTTTGAGAGGTTATTAGGACCACAAGATAGGCCAGGAGTTCAAGTCCAAGGTCAAAGGCAGGAGAACAGTTTGAGACATATAAAGGTGGAAAGACTGGGAAAACATATTTTCCCAGAAGGCATCAATATGATTATGTCAACATGGCATAGTTATTTATTTTTAATCCTCAATAAGTTTTTTGATTGGATAGGTCTAAAGTAGAGGCTAAATATAGAGCAGTGATGAAATCGCATTTGGCCGGATTCGAACCCATACAGCAGCGGTATCATACTGGGCACAAACTGGTTGAATGAATGTTGTTTCAACATAATTTGTCAACATATTGTGACGTGGAATCTGCGTTTATAATACATAGGATTTGAAATAAATCATCAACGTAAATTGTTGTTTTGAGGGTAACATTTCAACCACAGGATTATGTCATCATGGTTACCATATTTCAGCATAGACAATATGTTGAATTTTTACCATTAACAAAATATATGTTGTATTCACGTCTCCAACTCAAAATAAAAGTTAAAGAATGGGATTAAGCCAGTTGATCAGATGGAACTACCCAAGCAGTAACTACATCTTCTTCTTTAAATGTTGGTGTTTGGTTTTGTTGTCAACCAAACACAATTCAATATTACTTTTGTAATACAGTAAATCGTCTAAAATTAAGCCTACCCGTATCTTACAAACTAATTTCAACCGGTTTTGCCTGCTGTCACTAGATACTCACAGATAATAACTAATCAGCCTAGATTCTGAAGGCATGTCTCATCATGTTCAGCACAATACCCGAAGCCAGATCAAGCATTGTGTGGCGGTGGTGTTCATCGGCTCAGTCATCCAATACAGGAAAATACCTTGAAAGAAACCATTCCCTCCCAGCCACAGGTCCATCACTGTGAAGCTCAATGGACACAGAAAACTGTGTGTGTGCGTGTGTGTATTCATCCTCTCTGTCTCCATCCACTGAGCCTCTCTCCCCATACACTCACACAGCACAGTTTTTTTATAGAATCCCACACCCTTTCCCATCAGATCTCTTCCCTAGGAAAATGCTGTATACACTAAGAGCAGTAGCGTCTATGTGAAATAAGCAGGCCTAAAGTAGCGCCTTTGAAATTATACCAATTCAGCAAGCAAATGGCACTCCTGATTCAAGGTTACCAACTCCGAGAGGTAAAATGAGCTGACATGGAGATCTGATTTTGTGTGTGTGTGTGTGTGCGTGTGCCAGGTATATTCGGTGTGAATGCAGCTAGTTCTGCATAGGCCTCTGTTTATATCTGTGACAGCACCGTGTCTTCTTATAGGCTGAGGAAATGAGTGAGAGAGAGAACGAGTAGGACGAGGAGAGAGAGCGAGTAGGACGGGGAGAGAGGGAACGAGTAGGACAGAGAGAGCGAGAACGGGTAGGATGGAGAGAGAGAGAACGGGTAGGACCGAGAGAGAGAGAACGGGTAGGACGGAGAGAGAGAGAGAGAGAGAGAGAGAACGGGTAGGACGGAGAGAGAGAGAGAGAACAGGTAGGACGGAGAGAGAGAGAGAGAACGGGTAGGACGGAGAGAGAGAGAGAGAACGGGTAGGACGGAGAGAGAGAGAGAGAACGGGTAGGACGAGAGAGAGAGAGAGAACGGGTAGGACGGAGAGAGAGAGAGAACGGGTAGGACGGAGAGAGAGAGAGAGAACGGGTAGGACGGAGAGAGAGAGAGAGAACGGTTAGGACAGAGAGAGAGAGAGAGAACGGTTAGGACGGAGAGAGAGAGAATGGGTAGGACGGAGAGAGAGAGAACGGAGAGAGAGAGGACGGGTAGGACGGGGAGAGAGAACGGGTAGGACGGAGAAAGAGAGAACGGGTAGGACGGAGAAAGAGAGAACGGGTAGGACGGAGAGAGAGAGAACGGGTAGGACGGAGAGAGAGAACGGGTAGGACGGAGAGAGAACGGGTAGGACGGGGAGAAAGTGAAAGGGGAGGACGGGGAGAGAGAGAACGGGTAGACGGAGAGAGAGAGAACGGGTAGGACGGGGAGAGAGAGAACGGGTAGGACGGAGAGAGAGAGAACGGGTAGGACGGAGAGAGAGAGAACGGGTAGGACGGGAGAGAGAACGGGTAGGACGGGGAGAGAGAGAACGGGTAGGACGGGAGAGAGAGAACGGGTAGGACGGGGAGAGAGAGAACGGGTAGGACGGGAGAGCGAGAACGGGTAGGACGGGGAGAGAGAACGGGTAGGACGGGGAGAGAGAGAACGGGTAGGACGGGAGAGAGAGAACGGGTAGGACGGGGAGAGAGAGAACGGGTAGGACGGGAGAGAGAGAGAACGGGTAGGACGGGAGAGAGAGAACGGGTAGAACGGGAGAGAGAGAACGGGTAGGACGGAGAGAGAGAGAACGGGTAGGACGGAGAGAGAGAGAACGGGTAGGACGGGAGAGAGAACGGGTAGGACGGGGAGAGAGAACGGGTAGGACGGGGAGAGAGAACGGGTAGGACGGGAGAGAGAGAACGGGTAGGACGGAGAGAGAGAGAACGGGTAGGACGGGAGAGAGAGAGAACGGGTAGGACGGGAGAGAGAACGGGTAGGACGGGAGAGAGAACGGGTAGGACGGGGAGAGAGAACGGGTAGGACGGGGAGAGAGAGAACGGGTAGGACGGGGAGAGAGAGAACGGGTAGGACGGGAGAGAGAGAACGGGTAGGACGGGGAGAGAGAGAACGGGTAGGACGGGGAGAGAGAGAACGGGAGGACGGGGAGAGAGAACGGGTAGGACGGGGAGAGAGAGAACGGGTAGAACGGGTAGGACGGAGAGAGAGAGAACGGGTAGGACGGAGAGAGAGAGAGAACGGGTAGGACGGGGAGAGAGAGAACGGGTAGGACGGGAGAGAGAGAACTGGTAGGACGGGGAGAGAGAGAACGGGTAGGACGGGGAGAGAGAGAACGGGTAGGACGGGGAGAGAGAGAACGGGTAGGACGGAGAGAGAGAGAACGGGTAGGACGGAGAGAGAGAGAACGGGTAGGACGGAGAGAGAGAGAACGGGTAGGACGGGGAGAGAGAACGGGTAGGACGGGGAGAGAGAGAACGGGTAGGACGGGGAGAGAGAGAACGGGTAGGACGGGAGAGAGAGAACGGGTAGGATGGAGAGAGCGAAAGAGAGAACGAATAGGACGGGGAGAGAGCGAGAGAGAGCGAGAGAGAGCGAGAGAGAGCGAGAGAGAGAGACACACAGAGAGAGAGACACAGAGAGAGAGACACAGAGAGAGAGAGAGAGAGACACACAGAGAGAGAGACACAGAGCGAGAGAGAGAGAGACACAGAGAGAGAGAGAGAGAGAGTGGCTTAAAGAGACGGGTGCATGTCCTGATGACAGCAGTGGTCAGGTCACCTTCACAGCTGCTCCATCCACCAGAGATAACAAGCGTCTCCTCTGATCCCCTGGTGCGTGCACACACACACACACAAACACAAACACACACCCTATTGAGTGAGAAACTATTGGATTTGACGGGCGGACGTTGGTTAGCAGAGTGTTTGGAGTAGGGGGTGTGTGTTTGTGTGCCTGTATGAGTTCCTCTGGTATGGGGGAGAGGAGCAGTAACCATCTCTTCTCTCCATCTCACACACACACACAAACACACACCCTACCTCCCTCCCCCTTCCCTTGCCTGTCTGCCCACCCTGGCAGTGAGGTGACAGTGACGGTGACATCGGTTGTTTTTTTAAAGACAAGTTAAATTAGCAGTCTGGCAGCGATTCCCACTGTCTGCAGACTTCCCTCTGTTGCCACAGCGCGCCGCTCCTGTCAGCAGCCTGCCTGACGACTTAATAGTCCCTCCTGAGTGGATTTGAGCACTTTGCCTGCTTCTGTTTACATGCGCTTGTCATGCCTAAAATATTCATATGGAGATGTGAAATATTCATTTCCCGGGCTCTGTCAGTGGGCACCGGAGAGGAGAGACCGCCCACCCCCTCCCCTTTTCTATGCCCCATGCTGTCACTCAGGACCCTCTGCTACCCTGCTCTGCTCTGGGGCCCAACCAGGCCAGAACCAGGTTAGAACTACACTGAAACCAGGCTAGATCCAAGTCAGAACCAGGGACAGAATTGAACGAAACCCAAGAGACAAACAGGCACACAGGGGTTAGGCAGGGCTTAGGTCTGTACTGTAGAGACACTGGTGTGAACCATAGCCATGTCAACAACATCTGTGTATTTCTCTACTTTCTTGCTAGCACAGATATACTGACAGGGTCAATGAGGCATGACAGGCGATCACATGTGAAATGGTGAAATGGTCTGATTGTCCCATGTCTGAGGCGGTGAGCCATATTTATATCTTCATTACACCCAGCCGCACCTACCCACCAGGCCCAGTGCCCCAGAAGGAGTGTGACTGTCTTGGGTCAGCATCGACAGGAAAGTGGGGGGTTTGACCGGCCTGGATTTTGAACCACTGCAGGACTCCTACTCAAAGAATGATTGACTGGTCTGGAAGTGTGTGTGTCCGTGTGTGTGTGTGTGTCCGTGTGTGTGTGTGTGTCCGTGTGCGCCACGGGGGAGACCTCACTTTCAGGCGCAGCGCAAGCTGCTCGTCTCCCTCCTCCTCCATTGTTCTCCTAGGGGCTCATTCTCCGTTCACTGAATGGCTGCCATGTGTCCAGACTTATCTTCACACTGGAAGCGCAATCATGGGAGAAAGATTGAGCAGTATTTATTTTGTGTCAGTGGCGTGGTTGGGGAATGAATACAAACAGAGGAATGGTTTTGGAGGCGCAGGGGCCGCTCCCCTCGCAAGCTTCACCTCTTTCAATCATTTTGTTTAAAATGACTCTAATATCATGTGTTTCCCTCACTCTGCCACACTCCTACTGTTATCTCAATCCAACTCCCCTTTGGGTGATCTGAAACCAGCAACTGCACTGCTATTTTATTTTCTCCTATATGCCCTTTGAGTTTTACTTATTTTTTCTTCCTCTGTGTGTTTGAGAAAAGTGTTTGCGCTCGTCGTGCATGTGTCCGTGTGTGCAGGTGCTGCATGCTACTAGGCTGTATGTGTCTGAGCCTCATTGAAAAGTGGAAGGATGGTCTTTGTTTCCTGTACAGTCCCACAGTCTGCATAGTCTCTGTATAGTGATGATGAGGTTTGTGGTTTGCGATGTTTCAGACCAATGTTCATGTATGGAGTACACTTTGCTATGTGATATGCGTGAGGAGAGACACCCCCCCCTCTTTCTCTTCTTCTTCAGTTCTCTTAATAAATAACATGCCACCTATACTGTAGTTGTTAGCTTGTGAAGAGAAATATCATCCAAGTTCCTGTAGGTCAGTTCTTGTGTGAGTATTTAGTGTGTGTATCCGTGTGTGGTTTCAAAAAAAAAGAAGGTTTTTCTTGTGTCTGTATGTGCGTACGTGCACACACACATGTACACTTGTCTCTGTGTGTGTGTGCGTGTGCACCAGTGTGTGATGTTCCCTGAGAGTGCTGATGGCTGAGCAGACTGTTCTGTATAGAAATGGCGTGCTAGCTAGTTTATAAGTGACGTTAATGATAGAGCCCAGCAGACAATGGCAAGCTGTCAGGGTCAGTAATTGAGTGGGAGGGATGAGCTCTCTTCATTTCAGTCCATCGGTGTCACTGCGACAAGAGCACCAAGGCTACTCATCGCCCAGAGATACGAGCTGGTCTGAACAATGGCGGCTGTCCGTGGCGGTCTCACCCGGTCCCCGCTACACACTCACCCACTTTCTCTCGCTCACACACACACACACACACACACACACACACACACACACACGCACCCTCACTAACACACACTGAGACCTCTGCTATACTAAAGGCCCCAACCTAATGTGACACTTATCTGCAAATGGAGGCAGTTCATTGTTTTGGGTTATGCTGCGAAACACTGTTTTACTTGGCAAGAAAGTGGGCATATTACAGAGCAGGCTTAATTAAGAAAAGCTTAGTAATTATGGTTAATTAGCCAGAGTCAGCGTTTTCCCATGTGGCGAGGGTGCGTGTTTGTTCATGAAGGATCTAGAGCATCTGACAGTGTGCATGGTTATGTAAACTCAGTAAAAAAAGGAACCTGTCTTTCAAAGATAATTCGTAAAAATCTTCACGTCACAGATCTTCATTGTAAAGGGTTTAAACACTGTTTCCCATGCTTGTTCAATGAACCATAAACAATTAATGAACATGCACCTGTGGACACTAACAGCTTACAGACGGTAGGCAATTAAGGTCACAGTTATGAAAACTTAGGACACTAAAGAGGCCTTTCTACTGACTCTGAAAAACACCAAAAGAAAGATGCCCAGGGTTCCTGCTCATCTGCGTAAACGTTATAAATTGCAATGTCTGTACGGTGAGACGCCTAAGACAGCGCTACAGGGAGACAGGACGGACAGCTGATCATCCTCGCAGTGGCATACCATGTGTAACAACACCTGCACAGGATCGGTACATCCGAACATCACACCTGCGGGACAGGTACAGGATGGCGGCAATAACAACTGTCCGAGTTACACCAGGAATGCACAATCCCTCCATCAGTGCTCAGACTGTCTGCAATAGGCTGAGAGAGGCTGGACTAAGGGCTGGACTTGTAGGTCTGTTGTAAGGCAGGTCCTCACCAGACATCACTGGCAACAACGTCGCCTATGGGCACAAACCCACCGTTGCTGGATCAAACAGGACTGGCAAAAAGTGCTCTTCACAGATGAGTCACGGTTTTGTCTCACCAGGAGTGATGGTCGGATTCGCGTTTATCGTCGAAGGAATGAGCATTACTCCAAGGCCTGTACTCTGGAGCGGGATCGATTTGGAGGTGGAGGGTCCGCCATGGTCTGGGGCGGTGTGTCACAGCATCATCGGACTGAGCTTATTGTCATTGCAGGCAATCTCAACGCTGTGTGTTACAAGGAAGACATCCTCCTCCATCGTGGTTCCCTTCCTGCATGGCTCATCCTGACATGACCCTCCAGCATGACAATGCCACCAGCCATACTGCTCGTTCTGTGCGTGATTTCCTCCCATTGGATCTCAATCCCATTGAGCACGTCTGGGACCTGTTGGATCGGAGGGTGAGGGGTAGGGCCATTCCCCCCAGAAATGTATGGGAACTTGCAGGTGCCTTGGTGGAAGAGTGGGGTAACATCTCACAACAAGAACTGGCAAATCTGGTGCAGTCCATGAGGAGGAGATGCACTGCAGTACTTAATGCAGCTGGTGGCCACACCAGATATTGACTGTTACTTTTTATTTGAACCCCCCCCCTCCTTTGTTCAGGGACACATTATTAAATTTATTTTAGTCACATGTCTGTGGAACTTGTTCAGTTTATGTCTCATTTGCTGAATCTTATGTTCATACAAATATTTACACGTTAACTTTGCTGAAAATAAACGCAGTAGACAGTGAGAGGATATGTATGTAGTTTATGTATGTAGTCTCACAAATATTGATATGAAACAAATTGGTCTTTGTGGGCTGTACTGTATGTGAAGTAGACAGCAGTTGAGGAGGTTAAATGTTATAAGTGGTCATGATATCTGAACAGACACAGCAGAGTGGGTTAGCTTTGAGAGTTAGCCGTGTTTCTACATCAGGACTGCTATCAGAAGTGGATGTCAGCCTAGCGTTTACAGTTTAGCCCTTGACTTAGCCTTGTCTCTCTAGTTTCTACACCTAAGCCTGCTATTGTGAGTGGCAGTTAGCCATGTTAGTGTTTAGCCTCTTTTAGCCTGGTGTCAGAGACAGTTAGCCGTGTGTGTGAGAGAGAGGGTCATCTGCAGAACGCTGCCCACGTCTACAGGGAACTAACACAATACCAAGAGCCATTTTGAGAAGAAAAATGTCTTCTTCTCACAGATTAAATATTTAGAAAAGCCTTATGTTCCCAATTATGGGCTCATGTTATCAGAACGCTGTGTTTAATGTCACAGCAGCAGAAGGGCAGCATGTTAGAGTGCAGTGCTCCCTATCCACTGGAGAGGAGACATGGGGTGTGTGAGCTCCACAGTCTCTCAAGTCTCCTTTACCATTTTGTCTTTTTTATTGCTGGTTTTGTCTTTTTTTTGTGTGTTTTATTTTTGTATTCTTTTATCCATTTAATTTTTGTTGCAGCACTAATTTGGTAGGTTTAAATGGGCTGAGTGTGTGTGTGTGGGTTTAAACATGAGGTACATTTTTGTGGGTCTAAATTGGCTGTGCACGATTTCTCTCTAAGCATACAGTGTCTCCGGCCACTGTGTTATCAGGGTAACGAGGATCCCCAGGCAGGCTGTGTGTGTGGTCATTCAGACTCCACTAGGCTAATGGCCATATCTCTGGCCACCGGTCCTGCTCATTTCTACTGCGCCTCCTGTCGATCAGCCCTGGGCAGCATTCACACAGGACAGCCTCACATTGTCTACTACTGTCTTAAATTAGTTTGAATACCATCATAAAGCAACTTCAACGCCTTCACATAGACTCTTTCGACCCCTCATCCCAACGTGCAGATACTGAGATCATAAACACACACAGACCCTACTACACATACTGTACAACACACATGCCTATTCAGAAATGTTCCGTCAAGCTGCTCTCAGCACCAGTGCTGTGGGTTTGACTTCTGCATGACTCAAATAGCTGACCAATCAGTCTGTTACCAACCCGTAGTAAACTTTTGGAAAAAATTGTGTTTGATCTGATACAATGCTATTTTACAGTAAACAAATTGACAACAGACTTTCAGCAAGCTAATGGAGAAGAACATTCAACAAGCACAGCACTTACACAAATGACTGATGATAGGCTGAGAGAAATGTATGATAAAAAGATTGTGAGAGCTGTCTTGTTAGACTTCAGTGCGGCTTTTGACATTATCGATCAAAGTCTGCTGCTGGAAAAATGTATGTGTTATGGCTTTACACCCCCTGCTATATTGTGGTTAAAGAGTTACCTGCCTAACAGAACATAGAGGGTGTTGTTTAATGGAAGCCTCTCCAACATAATCCAGGTTGAATCAGGAATTCCCCAAAGCAGCTGTTTAGGACCTTTACTTTTTTCAATCTTTACTAATGACAAGCAACTGGCTTTGAGTAAAGATAGTGTGTCTATGTATGTGGATGACTCAACACTATACCCGTCAGCTACTACAGCGACTGAAATGACTGCAACAATTAAAAAGAGCTGCAGTTAGTTTCAGAATGGGTGGCAAGGAATAAATTAGTCCTAAATATTTCAAAAACTAAATGCTTTGTATTTGGGACATATCATTCACTAAACATAAACTAAATTGTGTAATGAGTGATGTGAAAATTGAGCAAGTTTAGTAAACTGCTTGGAGTAACTGTCATGGTCAAGACATGTTGATACAACAGTAGCTAAGATGGGTGGAAGTCTGTACTTTATAAAGCGCTAGTCTGCCTTCTTAACAACGCTATTAACAAGGCAGGCTCCTAGTGTTGTTGCACCTGGACTACTGTTCAGTCGTGTGGTCAGGTGCCACAAAGAGGGACTTAGGAAATGTACAATTGGTTCAGAACAGGGCACTATGGCTAGGCCTTAAATTAACACGGAGAGCTAACATTAACAATATGCATGTCAATCTCTCATGGCTCAAAGTGGAGAAGAGATTGACTTCATCATGTGTTGACAAACTGTCTGTTTAAACTACTAGCACCCAGCTCGGACACCCATGCATACCCCACAAGACATGCCACCAAAGGTCTCTTCACAGTCCCTAAGTCCAGAACAGACTATGGGAGGTACACAGTACTACATAGAGCCATGTCTACATGGAACTAGTATATTCCACATCAGGTAACTGATGCAAGTAATAGAATCAGATTTTAAAAACTGATACAAATACACGTAATGGAACAGCGGGGACTGTGAAGAGATACACACACACACACACACAGGTACAGACACACGCATACGCACACACATGCACCCTACACACGTACATTGTAATGTTGTTGTCTGGGGGTTTTATACATTTTGTGTTGTAGATATGTAGTGGTGTATTAATGTTATATGATGTATTGTTTTATCTTTTGTTTTATGTGTGATGTAAGAGCCTTAATGTGTTTGGACCTCAGGAAGAGTAGCTGCTGCCTTGGCAGGGACTAATGGGATCCCTAATAAATACAAATGGGACACATATAGCAGGGGTCCTCTCCTGAACCTCATTACTGTTGCTCTTCAGTGACTCCGTACAGTGTACCAGGAAGACACAAAAATCGTAGCAACAGCTAATATAAACACTGAGTGTACAAAACATTAAGGACACCTAGACTGACCAGGTGAATCCAGGTGAAAGCTATGATCCCTTGAAGGGGATTTTTAAGCCTTGAGACAATTGAGACATGGATTGTGTTTGTGTGCCATTCAGAGGGTGAATGGGCAAGACACAAGATTGAAGTGCCTTTGAACAGTGCATGGTAGTAGGTGTCAAGCACACCGGTTTGTCAAGAACGGTTTGTCACACTCAACAGTTTCCCGTGTGTATCAAGAACGGTCCACCATCCAAAGGACATCCAGCCAATGACACAACTATGGAAAGCTTTGGAGGGGTGTTCTTAATGTTTCATACACTCAGTGTATATGTATATTCTGGACTCTGACATTGCTTGTTCTGATATTTCTTAATTTAAATGTTTTGTGTTTTATAATGTATTACTGCACTGTTAGGGACATGTGCATTTGTGTGTGGTGTGGTGTGTGTCCCACCTGAGGTGGTTGCATGTGTGTGTCTTTGCATTCACATGTCCATGTATTTTGTGTGGAAGTCATGGCAAAAAATGTAGTTTGATTGTAGTGCTGTGCAGCTCTTGGTGAATAGTCCACTCCTGGGCCCCTCGCTGGCCCTCCCTACTGCTCTGAAAGGAGACGCGGGGGGAAATGACCCTACTTAGGTACGCAACACGACAGTGG
This sequence comes from Oncorhynchus nerka, assembly GCF_034236695.1. Taxonomy (NCBI): domain Eukaryota; kingdom Metazoa; phylum Chordata; class Actinopteri; order Salmoniformes; family Salmonidae; genus Oncorhynchus; species Oncorhynchus nerka. The sequence continues at coordinate 27,105,431 of NC_088411.1, forward strand.
TGCTCACACAATCAGCATATCAGAGTGGGCCAATTAGTGCCCCAAACACCTCACCAGCCTCCGGCTCCGCTTGGCTCTGAATAGAGCCGTTATGGTCACTCTGCCCCGGGGGAGCACTGAGGTGCAGTGAGCTTTGTGGAAACTGGGGACCCTGAGGTGCTCTGGAGGAAAGGAATGAAACGGACTCACCTCTCCTGCTGCCTTGCCCCAATTCTAACCTGATCTCCCATCTAGGTGCTGTCCATCTCCCTTTCTCTCTCCCTTTCATCCACCTCCCCATCCTTCCATGCTCTATGTTGTCACTCTCTCCTGCATTCTCCTTCTGGCTCCTGCGTGTACTGTCGGTACTCTGGATGTTCATATAGGAGAAGGAATCTACTTTTAGCATCTATAGCACATTTTGGCATAAAAAGCCAGGATAGTTAAAGTACATCCAAGGTTTTTGACTTAACGCAACATGATTAATTCTGTCTTAATACTCTGCTTCTCCACTGCAGACTAGTCAATAGTAAAAACAAATGTAGGCACAGCTTTAAAGTGTAAGACACATTGTGTGTGTGTCTCTAAGTGTCTGTGTGTGACGGCGTGCGTCCCAGGGCCCAGTCATGATGATCACTCGGGTTCATTGGAAGCTTTAAGGCTAAGTCGTTAGATAGGGGAATGGATGGGGTGGAAAATAGGAATCAGGATCCAAGCTGTTCCCTGGTTCCTCCCCATGTTAGCATCACTAACAGTCTGGAAGTCTGATGCCTTCATGCCCAGAGCCTGGTGCCTGCAGCTGAGTAGGAGAGGGATGTGACGGGGCTCTCCCTGAATGGGAGCTGTCACACTTAGCGTTAGCACCATGGCTAACATGTCTCTCCCTAGCTGTCTTTCTGTCTGTTACAGCATATCAGGCCTGATGTTTGCCCCGGCGCTTTCCTCCTCTCATGCCTTTCTGGGAGATGAAGAAGTGATAATGTGGCCTGTCACACGCATACATACAAACACACATATACAAACACACACACACGGACATGTTTCACAAATCATTGTGCCTACTTGAGCTGCCGTCTGTGTGTACAAGAGATGTGTGGCAGTTGGTGGCTGGCGAACAGTTCTCTGCCTGGGTTGTCTGTTGATGATGTGGATGGTGGATGCATGGAGAGGTCAAGAGGGCATTGCAGTGTTAATCATGGATAGAAGAGAACCTCATTTTAATTTGTGCGACTGATACTTCGTCTGGTGCGGAGAGAGAGTCTGAAAGAGGATGTGTTTGTCTGACACTAAGAGTGGAGTGTCTCTCACAGACCCCCCCCCCAACCCTGCTGTTTCCTCTTGCAGCAGAGGGGCACTCCATTATACCCCTACTCAGACAGCTAAAAGCTCTTCCTCTCTCCTCCTCTCCCATTTTCTCTCTCTATCCCTCTTCCTCTCCTTCTGTCTCTATCTCTCTCTCTCCTCTCTCTCTCTCCCTCTCTCTCTATCCCTCTTCCTCTCCTTCTGTCTCTATCCCTCTTCCTCTCCTTCTGTCTCTATCCCTCTTCCTCTCCTTCTGTCTCTATCTCTCTCTCTCTCTCTCTCCTCTCCCTCTCTCTCTGTCTCTCCCTCTCTCTCTATCTCTCCTTCTCGCTCTCCTCAGGTAGGAGATGCTATTTTGAAGCGACCTGTAGCACTAGCAGAATAATCCCCTGGGACACTTGACATTTACCGTAGAAAAGAGGGAGGGAGGGAGTGGGTGGCTGAAAGGGAGGGAGTGAGGGAGAGGGAGGGAGTGAGGGAGAGGGAGGGAGTGGGTGGCTGAAAGGGAGGGAGTGAGGGAGAGGGCGGGTGAGAGAGAGAGAGAGAGAGAGAAAGTGAGGGGGGACTGGGAGGCTAAATGGTCCATGCCCCCCTGGGGGGCTGCGTTTGTGGTGTCCAGGGTGAGCTTTGTCCAGGGCTTTCACTTTGATTAGGGCCGTTTGGGAGGAGAATTCACTTAATGGCTGAGAGAGGGAGAGAGCTACCTGTTATGCCCATGCTGTTCAGATCACAAGAGGTTTCCCTGTAATGCCACTTAATTTTTTGAGATGTGGCGAAGGTAAATGTGTGACCAGTCAAAGAGGGTTTTGTAATGCATCTGGACCTACCATCACCCCAGGGGGATAATGGTGGTGATTGCTGTTGGTTCCCGTCTCGTCCCAAAGTAGCGCATGTAAAATAAGTGACATTTAAAAGGCATCAGGATGGTAAGAGATTGTAGAGAGGGAGGACATGGGAGAGAGAGAGGGGAGAAAGGAAGATGCAGGGACTAGTCTTTTCACCTGATTTAGACAGAAATTCCCTGGTTCATCTATCACACACTGTGTCTCTCTCCGGCCTGCGGGCAATGACGTGGAAAACCCCCTGATAAGTCCCTGTGTCACAGCAGACCCAAGTAGCTCAGTTTAGTTAACTTCCTCCTGTCTCTTCCTTTTCCCCACCCTTCATCCCTCCCTCTCCCTGGCAGTAAAAGAGAGGAGGCGGGCTGACATTGCTTCTGGGACGTGCTCCAAACGGAGCGTTAAAATCATTTCAGGTTAGATAAAGCTCGGCGTGAGCCTGGAGCACGCCTGGGGACATCACCTCGTTCATCTTCGTTTAGAATTAAGCGGTCACGCAGAGAGGGGGCCTGCAGGCACCCAGGGCCACGGCACACACAAACACAGAGGGAGGAACCGTGTGTGTGTGTGTTGGCCTCAAGGAGAGAGAGCCATGGATGTAGCTAGCATAATGTATAGTTTGGCCCTTGTCTTCCACTGAGCCACCAACACAGTCCTACTGGGGTGCTGCTGGTAGATTGCGACTATTGTAACAAAATATTTTGCTCATTTCTTTTTCTATCTATGTATCTCAGTTGAGTTTGTGAGGATGTCGGAGAATGTGTGAAGGCCTATATTTGGTCATGTTTGCTGTGACAATGGTTTATTCCAACATGTGCAGGAGTCTGTGTGTACTGTACACACTCTGTCTGTGTTTGTTTTCTATCTCTGTATTGTTTCGTTGTGTAATTCTTAACAGGTTGCCCTGTGATCTAAGTCTTGAGGTCTCTAAGCTAGCTTAACCAGGGTTTTGTAAGAGGGAATATCTTTGTAAAATTAGGGATTTCCTCGTGGCCAGGATTTAGCCTAGTGGATGATCCAATGTTTTAGCATTGAGACCACATGGACACCTGTTTTCTCCTCTCTGACTGTAGTCTGGCCACCAATCTGAACATGTTAAACCCAGGGACCCATCCTGTCAACGTTACTGTGGAGTGAATTGGAAACCATGCAAATATTCAGATTCACTGGGCATTTTTCAGAGGAGCAATATTGTACTGATTGTGTGTCAATCAAAACAGATGTGTGTGTGGATATATATGCCTGCTGCAATAGTGTGTGTTGTGTGTCTCAATATTCTTAATGCAAAAAAGGTACCAGAAACTGTCAGATTCTGTGTGTGGAGTGGTTACTGGTTACCGTGTGGTTACCGAGTGGTTACCATGGACACCATAACAATGTGGTGTGGTTGTTTCTCTGTGAGAGAGGTGATGATTAGAGATGCTGTTGCTCAGAACAATACTGGCATTTATCTGCTATGAATACAAGTCACATTCCTCTCTCCCCTCTCTTTTCTCTCTCTGTCTCTCTCTATCCCCTCTTCTCCCTATCTCTCCCCATCTCTCCTCCCTTTCTCCTCTCCTGTCTGTTTCCTCTCCCTTGTCTCCGGCCTCTCTTCAGTGAGATGGAAAATCTCTCTCTCATGTTTTAAGCATCAGGGCTTGGTGGTGCTGGTGGATGGGAAACAAGAATCCTCATGAATGTCATTTCCTCTCGCTCTCCTTCTTGTATCCCCCTCCCTTTCTTTTCCATCCCTGTCTGTTCGTTATCATGAGGGTCATTTAAAAAGCCCAGTGTTATTCTGCCTCACCCTTTATTAGTCTCATGTACTTTCCTTCAGACAGATTATGATATAGATGTATGATTGAAGACAGGGGTTAGACTAGGACAGTTCAGACATATTATGATTGAGACAGGGGTTAGACTAGGACAGTTCAGACAGATTATGATTGAAGACAGGGGTTAGACTAGGACAGTTCAGACAGATTATGATTGAGACAGGGGTTAGACTAGGACAGTTCAGACAGATTATGATTGAGACAGGGGTTAGACTAGGACAGTTCAGACAGATTATGATTGAGACAGGGGTTAGACTAGCACAGTTCAGACATATTATGATTGAGACTGGGGTTAGACTAGGACAGTTCAGACATATTATGATTGAAGACAGGGTTTAGACTAGGACAGTTCAGACATTATGATTGAGACAGGGGTTAGACTAGCACAGTTCAGACATGATTGAGACAGGGGTTAGACTAGGACAGTTCAGACATATTATGATTGAGACAGGGTTTAGACTAGGACAGTTCAGACAGATTATGATTGAGACAGGGGTTAGACTAGCACAGTTCAGACAGATTATGATTGAAGACAGGGGTTAGACAAGGACAGTTCAGACAGATTATGATTGAAGACAGGGGTTAGACAAGGACAGTTCAGACAGATTATGATTGAGACAGGGGTTAGACTAGGACAGTTCAGACAGATTATGATTGAGACAGGGGTTAGACTAGCACAGTTCAGACATATTATGATTGAAGACAGGGGTTAGACAAGGACAGTTCAGACATATTATGATTGAGACTGGGGTTAGACTAGGACAGTTCAGACATATTATGATTGAGACTGGGGTTAGACTAGGACAGTTCAGACATATTATGATTGAGACAGGGGTTAGACTAGGACAGTTCAGACATATTATGATTGAAGACAGGGTTTAGACTAGGACAGTTCAGACATTATGATTGAGACAGGGGTTAGACTAGCACAGTTCAGACAGATTATGATTGAGACAGGGGTTAGACTAGCACAGTTCAGACAGATTATGATTGAAGACAGGGGTTAGACAAGGACAGTTCAGACAGATTATGATTGAAGACAGGGGTTAGACAAGGACAGTTCAGACAGATTATGATTGAAGACAGGGGTTAGACTAGCACAGTTCAGACATATTATGATTGAGACAGGGGTTAGACTAGGACAGTTCAGACATATTATGATTGAGACAGGGGTTAGACTAGGACAGTTCAGACAGATTATGATTGAGACGGGTTAGACTAGGACAGTTCAGACATATTATGATTGAGACTGGGGTTAGACTAGCACAGTTCAGACAGATTATGATTGAGACTGTGGTTAGACTAGCACAGTTCAGACAGATTAGGATTGAAGACAGGGGTTAGACTAGGACAGTTCAGACAGATTATGATTGAGACAGGGGTTAGACTAGGACAGTTCAGACAGATTATGATTGAGACAGGGGTTAGACTAGCACAGTTCAGACAGATTATGATTGAAGACAGGGGTTAGACTAGGACAGTTCAGACAGATTATGATTGAGACAGGGGTTAGACTAGGACAGTTCAGACAGATTATGATTGAGACAGGGGTTAGACTAGCACAGTTCAGACATTATGATTGAGACAGGGGTTAGACTAGGACAGTTCAGACATATTATGATTGAGACAGGGTTTAGACTAGGACAGTTCAGACAGATTATGATTGAGTCTGGGGTTAGACTAGGACAGTTCAGACAGATTATGATTGAGTCTGGGGTTAGACTAGCACAGTTCAGACATTATGATTGAGACAGGGGTTAGACTAGCACAGTTCAGACATATTATGATTGAGACTGGGGTTAGACTAGCACAGTTCAGACATTATGATTGAGACAGGGGTTAGACAAGGACAGTTCAGACATATTATGATTGAAGACAGGGGTTAGACTAGGACAGTTCAGACATATTATGATTGAGACAGGGGTTAGACTAGCACAGTTCAGACATATTATGATTGAAGACAGGGGTTAGACAAGGACAGTTCAGACAGATTATGATTGAAGACCGGGGTTAGACTAGGACAGTTCAGACATATTATGATTGAGACAGGGGTTAGACTAGCACAGTTCAGACATATTATGATTGAAGACAGGGGTTAGACAAGGACAGTTCAGACAGATTATGATTGAAGACCGGGGTTAGACTAGGACAGTTCAGACATATTATGATTGAAGACAGGGGTTAGACTAGCACAGTTCAGACATATTATGATTGAAGACAGGGTTTAGACTAGGACAGTTCAGACAGATTATGATTGAGACAGGGGTTAGACTAGCACAGTTCAGACATATTATGATTGAGACAGGGGTTAGACAAGGACAGTTCAGACAGATTATGATTGAGACAGGGGTTAGACTAGCACAGTTCAGACATATTATGATTGAGACAGGGGTTAGACAAGGACAGTTCAGACAGATTATGATTGAGACAGGGTTTAGACTAGGACAGTTCAGACAGATTATGATTGAGACAGGGGTTAGACTAGCACAGTTCAGACATATTATGATTGAAGACAGGGGTTAGACTAGGACAGTTCAGACATATTATGATTGAGACAGGGGTTAGACTAGCACAGTTCAGACATATTATGATTGAGACTGGGGTTAGACTAGCACAGTTCAGACAGATTATGATTGAGACTGTGGTTAGACTAGCACAGTTCAGACAGATTAGGATTGAAGACGGGTTAGACTAGGACAGTTCAGACAGATTATGATTGAGACAGGGGTTAGACTAGGACAGTTAAGACAGATTATGATTGAGACAGGGGTTAGACTAGCACAGTTCAGACATTATGATTGAGACAGGGGTTAGACTAGGACAGTTCAGACATATTATGGTTGAGACAGGGTTTAGACTAGGACAGTTCAGACAGATTATGATTGAGTCAGGGGTTAGACTAGGACAGTTCAGACATATTATGATTGAGACAGGGGTTAGACTAGGACAGTTCAGACAGATTATGATTGAGTCAGGGGTTAGACTAGCACAGTTCAGACAGATTATGATTGAGACAGGGGTTAGACTAGCACAGTTCAGACATATTATGATTGAGACTGGGGTTAGACTAGCACAGTTCAGACATTATGATTGAGACAGGGGTTAGACTAGTACAGTTCAGACATATTATGATTGAAGACAGGGGTTAGACTAGGACAGTTCAGACATATTATGATTGAGACAGGGGTTAGACTAGCACAGTTCAGACAGATTATGATTGAGACAGGGGTTAGACTAGGACAGTTCAGACATATTATGATTTAAAACAGGGGTTAGACTAGGACAGTTCAGACAGATTATGATTGAAGACTGGGGTTAGACTAGGACAGTTCAGACAGATTATGATTGAGACGGGTTAGACTAGGACAGTTCAGACAGATTATGATTGAAGACTGGGGTTAGACTAGCACAGTTCAGACAGATTATGATTGAGTCAGGGGTTAGACTAGGACAGTTCAGACAGATTATGATTTAAGACAGGGGTTAGACAAGGACAGTTCATATATAATTGTCAGCAGTGTTTCCATGGAATATGTAAACTTGAAAACGGGTTTGGTTACATTTCGTTGGCTGAAGACTGCATCGCTGTAGGATACACTGCTGCCGTATGAGTGACGGCATGTTTCCATGGAGACAGAGGGAACGTGTCAGCACTTTGCGCTACCCGTGGGAATGCGCCTCACAGGTGTGTTTGGCACACACACACACACACACACACACACACACACACACACACACACACACACACACCTGTCCACATCTATTAGCTCTATGTAACTATTCACACATGTCTGTAATAATGTCATCTCATGGATGGTCATTGGTCAGTCCTTACTTCTGTAGCTATGAATTTGAGAGTTTGTCCAGCCCCATCCCCCAGCTGTTTACCTAAAATGTGGCGGGGTGAGCGATTTGTTAGGCCTCTTTAACATTATGTATTGTATCTGTTGTTTGCAGGCTTGGTGGTTTATGATCATCTGTTCTGATTGTGATAATGATTCTGAGTGTAGGCCTAACTGTCCACTGTTGTGTCTGAGGCAGGGGACAGACAGACACAGGAGAAGTAGGGATGTGCCTAACTGTCCACTGTTGTGTCTGAGGCAGGGGACAGACAGACACAGGAGAAGTAGGGATGTGCCTAACTGTCCACTGTTGTGACTGAGGCAGGAGACAGACAGACACAGGAGAAGTAGGGATGTGCCTAACTGTCCACTGTTGTGACTGAGGCAGGGGAGTAGGGATGTGCATCTTTCCCTTTCAAGACATTTCAATATGTACAGTGGGGAGAACAAGTATTTGATACACTGCCAATTTTGCAGGTTTTCCTACTTACAAAGCATGTAGAGGTCTGTAATTTTTGTCATAGGTACACTTCAACTGTGAGAGACGGAATATAAAACAAAAATCCAGAAAATCAGAAAAGTTGCCTCCTTTGGGAGGTGATCTATTCTTGATACACACTGGACACTGTTGCGTGTGAAAAACCCAGCAGTGTTGCAGTTCTTGACACAAACCGGTGCACCTGGCACCTACTACCATACCCAATTCAAAGGCACTTAAATCTTTATTTTGCCCGTTCTTCTGAATGGCACACAAACACAATCCATGTCTCAAAGGCTTAACAATACGTATTTGAAACAACCAAAACTGTTGCTGATGGTGAACCTGAACAATCCATATGAAATCTATTGCCAGCCCCTTTCAGCAGGTAGCCTATAGCCAGAGGAGAGTTGTGTCTCTGGTAGCTTACTTTTATTCTGGTCAAACACCATTTTCAACAGTGCATAGATTACAATAACCTATTAGTCAAGGGATTCATCCACTCTTTCTCCATCCCACCATCTATTTTTCTCCCTCCCTATCTATCTCCCCTTCTCTCATTTTCTTTCCATCTCTCTCTCCTCCAGCCTCCCTCTCTCCTCCTCTCCTCCTTAATTGTTTATATGCATTATCATTCCCCAAGTAGACAGCGTTGGGTCCAGGTGACAGACCTGTATTTTGAAAGCCGAGCCTTCCTTAGCCAGAGGAAGGTAAGCAATTTAAGCCCTGGGCTGAGCCCTAATCTTGGGTTGTCAAAAGGAGCCCAGCCATTCTCCCTATGCTAATCAATCAATGACGCCCTGCACCTGTTCATCTGTTCAGCTTAGCAGCCAGGCCCCTGCTCTGATATATCTATTAACTTACTGTCAGGGGCCGGGCAGAGGGCTGAGGCCTCCGGGCGCCCAGCGCAGCTAGATGAGATTCCTCCAGCCCTGGCATTTGAAGGCAGATAAGTAAGCTATCAGAACAGCGGATAAATAGCAGAATAAAGATTTGGCGCTGCCCCTGAGAGTGAGGCGACAATGCAGCCGTGGCGAGCCAGATAGCCTCCCTCATTATCCTGCCACACCAGCCCGTAATCCAAAAAGTTGTTTACCGAGAGAGGAGGCAAGTGTTATCTGCGACCGCCACAGTGTTTTCTGTGTGTGTATGGTGGAGTTTTTTGGGGGGAGGGTTAAAAAAATGCCCTCACGTGCGCAGTTGGGCGAGACCAATTTTTTTTTTTCCCTGTCAGAGGTGTCTTCCCTTTTGTAGGGGTGTGTGTGTGTGTGTGTGTGTGTGTAGGGGTGTGTGTGTGTGTGTGTGTGTACTGTAAATCATTGAAATTACCCTATTCCAATGTAAAATAGATGATGACTGTTTCTCTGTCTCTCTGTCCTCCCATGTTGTCTCCAGTCAGAGCAGACAAAGAGCTCCTGGCTCTGCCAGACAGAACGGAGATCTCTGAGAATGATCACAGGTTTACTGCTTATAGATGTGTGTATAGTATAGGATCTTATAGATGTGTGTATAGGATCTTATAGATGTGTGTATAGTATAGGATCTTATAGATGTGTGTGTATAGGATCGTATAGATGTGTGTATAGTATAGGATCTTATAGATGTGTGTATAGTATAGGATCTTATAGATGTGTGTATAGTATAGGATCTTATAGATGTGGGTATAGTATATGATCTTATAGATGTGGGTATAGTATAGGATCTTATAGATGTGTGTGTAGTATAGGATCTTATAGATGTGTGTAGTATAGGATCTTATAGATTGTGTGTAGTATAGGATCTTATAGATGTGTGTGTATAGGATCTTATAGATGTGTGTGTAGTATAGGATCTTATAGATGTGTGTGTATAGGATTGTATAGATGTGTGTATAGTATAGGATCTTATAGATGTGTGTATAGTATAGGATCTTATAGATGTGTGTGTAGTATAGGATCTTATAGATGTGGGTATAGTATAGGATCTTATAGATGTGTGTATACTATAGGATCTTATAGATGTGGGTATAGGATCTTATAGATGTGTGTATACTATAGGATCGTATAGATGTGTGTATAGTATAGGATCTTATAGATGTGTGTATAGTATAGGATCTTATAGATGTGTGTATAGTATAGGATCTTATAGATGTGGGTATAGTATAGGATCTTATAGATGTGGGTATAGTATAGGATCTTATAGATGTGTGTATACTATAGGATCTTATAGATGTGGGTATAGGATCTTATAGATGTGTGTATACTATAGGATCGTATAGATGTGTGTATAGTATAGGATCTTATAGATGTGGGTATAGGATCTTATAGATGTGTGTATACTATAGGATCTTATAGATGTGGGTATAGGATCTTATAGATGTGTGTATACTATAGGATCGTATAGATGTGTGTATACTATAGGATCTTATAGATGTGTGTATAGTATAGGATCTTATAGATGTGGGTATAGTATAGGATCTTATAGATGTGTGTATACTATAGGATCTTATAGATGTGGGTATAGGATCTTATAGATGTGTGTATACTATAGGATCGTATAGATGTGTGTATAGGATCTTATAGATGTGTGTATAGTATAGGATCTTATAGATGTGTGTATAGTATAGGATCGTATAGATGTGTGTATAGTATAGTATCTTATAGATGTGTGTATACTATAGGATCGTATAGATGTGTGTATAGGATCTTATAGATGTGTGTATAGTATAGGATCTTATAGATGTGTATAGTATAGGATCTTATAGATGTGTGTATAGTATAGGATCTTATAGATGTGTGTGTAGTATAGGATCTTATAGATGTGTATAGTATAGGATCTTATAGATGTGTGTATAGTATAGGGTCTTATAGATGTGGGTATAGTATAGGATCTTATAGATGTGTGTATAGTATAGGATCTTATAGATGTGGGTATAGTATAGGATCTTATAGATGTGTGTATACTATAGGATCGTATAGATGTGTGTATAGGATCTTATAGATGTGTGTATAGTATAGGATCTTATAGATGTGTGTATAGTATAGGATCGTATAGATGTGTGTATAGTATAGGATCTTATAGATGTGTGTATAGTATAGGATCTTATAGATGTGTGTATACTATAGGATCTTATAGATGTGGGTATAGTATAGGATCTTACAGATGTGTGTATAGTATAGGGTCTTATAGATGTGGGTATAGTATAGGATCTTATAGATGTGTGTATAGTATAGGATCTTATAGATGTGGGTATAGTATAGGATCTTATAGATGTGTGTATACTATAGGATCTTATAGATGTGGGTATAGGATCTTATAGATGTGTGTGTATACTATAGGATCGTATAGATGTGTGTATAGGATCTTATAGATGTGTGTATAGTATAGGATCGTATAGATGTGTGTATAGTATAGTATCTTATAGATGTGTGTATAGTATAGGATCTTATAGATGTGTGTATACTATAGGATCATATAGATGTGTGAATAGGATCTTATAGATGTGTGTATAGTATAGGATCTTATAGATGCGTGTATAGTATAGGATCGTATAGATGTGTGTATAGTATAGTATCTTATAGATGTGTGTATACTATAGGATCTTATAGATGTGGGTATAGTATAGGATCTTACAGATGTGTGTATAGTATAGGGTCTTATAGATGTGTGTATAGTATAGGATCTTATAGATGTGTGTATAGTATAGGGTCTTATAGATTGTGTGTAGTATAGGATCTTATAGATGGGTGTGTAGTATAGGATCTTATAGATGTGTGTAGTATAGGATCTTATAGATGTGGGTATAGTATAGGATCTTATAGATGTGTGTATAGTATATGATCTTATAGATGTGTGTGTAGTATAGGATCTTATAGATTGTGTAGTATAGGATCTTATAGATGTGTGTATACTATAGGATCTTATAGATGTGGGTATAGGATCTTATAGATGTGTGTGTAGTATAGGATCGTATAGATGTGTGTATAGTATAGGATCTTATAGATGTGTGTGTAGTATAGGATCTTATAGATGTGTGTATAGTATAGGATCTTATAGATGTGTGTGTAGTATAGGATCTTATAGATGTGGGTATAGTATAGGATCTTATAGATGTGTGTGTAGTATAGGATCTTATAGATGTGTGTATACTATAGGATCGTATAGATGTGTGTGTGTATAGTATAGGATCTTATAGATGTGTGTATAGGATCTTATAGATGTGGGTATAGTATAGGGTCTTATAGATGTGTGTATAGTATAGGATCTTATAGATGTGTGTATAGTATAGGATCTTATAGATTGTGTGTAGTATAGGATCTTATAGATGTGTGTGTAGTATAGGATCTTATAGATTGTGTGTAGTATAGGGTCTTATAGATGTGTGTATAGTATAGGGTCTTATAGATTGTGTGTAGTATAGGATCTTATAGATGTGGGTATAGTATAGGATCTTATAGATGTGTGTATAGTATAGGATCTTATAGATGTGTGTGTAGTATAGGATCTTATAGATGTGTGTGTAGTATAGGATCTTATAGATGTGTGTATAGTATAGGATCTTATAGATGTGTGTATAGTATAGGGTCTTATAGATGTGTGTATAGTATAGGATCTTATAGATGTGTGTGTAGTATAGGATCTTATAGATGTGTGTATAGTATAGGATCTTATAGATGTGTGTATAGTATAGGATCTTATAGATGTGGGTATAGTATAGGGTCTTATAGATGTGTGTGTATAGGATCTTATAGATGTGTGTATAGTATAGGATCTTATAGATGTGTGTATAGTATAGGATCTTATAGATGTGTGTGTAGTATAGGATCTTATAGATGTGTGTATACTATAGGATCTTATAGATGTGGGTATAGGATCTTATAGATGTGTGTATACTATAGGATCGTATAGATGTGTGTATAGGATCTTATAGATGCGTGTATACTATAGGATCATATAGATGCGTGTATACTATAGGATCATATAGATGCGTGTATACTATAGGATCTTATAGATGTGTGTATAGTATAGGATCTTATAGATTGTGTGTAGTATAGGGTCTTATAGATGTGGGTATAGTATAGGGTCTTATAGATTGTGTGTAGTATAGGATCTTATAGATGTGTGTATAGTATAGGATCTTATAGATGTGTGTATAGTATAGGATCGTATAGATGTGTGTATAGTATAGGATCTTATAGATGTGTGTATAGTATAGGATCTTATAGATGTGTGTATAGTATAGGATCTTATAGATGTGTGTATACTATAGGATCTTATAGATGTGGGTATAGTATAGGATCTTATAGATGTGTGTATAGTATAGGATCTTATAGATGTGTGTATAGTATAGGATCTTATAGATGTGTGTATAGTATAGGATCTTATAGATGTGTGTATACTATAGGATCTTATAGATGTGGGTATAGGATCTTATAGATGTGTGTATACTATAGGATCGTATAGATGTGTGTATAGGATCTTATAGATGTGTGTATAGTATAGGATCTTATAGATGCGTGTATAGTATAGGATCGTATAGATGTGTGTATAGTATAGGATCTTATAGATGTGTGTATAGGATCTTATAGATGTGTGTATAGTATAGGATCTTATAGATGTGGGTATAGGATCTTATAGATGTGTGTATACTATAGGATCGTATAGATGTGTGTATAGTATAGGATCTTATAGATGTGTGTATAGGATCTTATAGATGTGTGTATAGTATAGGATCTTATAGATGTGTGTATAGTATAGGATCTTATAGATGTGTGTATAGTATAGGATCTTATAGATGTGTGTATAGGATCTTATAGATGTGTGTATAGTATAGGATCTTATAGATGTGGGTATAGGATCTTATAGATGTGTGTATACTATAGGATCGTATAGATGTGTGTATAGTATAGGATCTTATAGATGTGTGTATAGGATCTTATAGATGTGTGTGTACTATAGGATCTTATAGATGTGTGTATAGTATAGGATCTTATAGATGTGTGTATAGTATAGGATCTTATAGATGTGTGTATAGTATAGTTATAGATGTGTGTATAGTATAGGATCTTATAGATGTGTGTGTAGTATAGGATCTTATAGATTGTGTGTAGTATAGGGTCTTATAGATGTGTGTATAGTATAGGATCTTATAGATGTGTGTGTAGTATAGGATCTTATAGATTGTGTGTAGTATAGGGTCTTATAGATGTGTGTATAGTATAGGGTCTTATAGATTGTGTGTAGTATAGGATCTTATAGATGTGGGTATAGTATAGGATCTTATAGATGTGTGTATAGTATAGGATCTTATAGATGTGTGTGTAGTATAGGATCTTATAGATGTGTGTATAGTATAGGATCTTATAGATGTGTGTATAGTATAGGATCTTATAGATGTGTGTATAGTATAGGGTCTTATAGATTGTGTGTAGTATAGGATCTTATAGATGTGTGTATAGTATAGGATCTTATAGATGTGTGTATAGTATAGGATCTTATAGATGTGTGTATAGTATAGGGTCTTATAGATGTGTGTATAGTATAGGATCTTATAGATGTGTGTGTAGTATAGGATCTTATAGATGTGTGTATAGTATAGGGTCTTATAGATGTGTGTATAGTATAGGATCTTATAGATGTGTGTATAGGATCTTATAGATGTGTGTATAGTATAGGATCTTATAGATGTGTGTGTAGTATAGGATCTTATAGATGTGTGTATAGTATAGGATCTTATAGATGTGGGTATAGGATCTTATAGATGTGTGTATAGTATAGGGTCTTATAGATGTGTGTATAGTATAGGATCGTATAGATGTGTGTATAGTATAGGGTCTTATAGATGTGTGTATAGTATAGGGTCTTATAGATGTGTGTAGTATAGGATCTTATAGATGGGTGTGTAGTATAGGATCTTATAGATGTGTGTAGTATAGGATCTTATAGATGTGGGTATAGTATAGGATCTTATAGATGTGTGTATAGTATATGATCTTATAGATGTGTGTGTAGTATAGGATCTTATAGATTGTGTAGTATAGGATCTTATAGATGTGTGTATACTATAGGATCTTATAGATGTGGGTATAGGATCTTATAGATGTGTGTGTAGTATAGGATCGTATAGATGTGTGTATAGTATAGGATCTTATAGATGTGTGTGTAGTATAGGATCTTATAGATGTGTGTATAGTATAGGATCTTATAGATGTGTGTGTAGTATAGGATCTTATAGATGTGGGTATAGTATAGGATCTTATAGATGTGTGTGTAGTATAGGATCTTATAGATGTGTGTATACTATAGGATCGTATAGATGTGTGTATAGTATAGGATCTTATAGATGTGTGTATAGGATCTTATAGATGTGGGTATAGTATAGGGTCTTATAGATGTGTGTATAGTATAGGATCTTATAGATGTGTGTATAGTATAGGATCTTATAGATTGTGTGTAGTATAGGATCTTATAGATGTGTGTGTAGTATAGGATCTTATAGATTGTGTGTAGTATAGGGTCTTATAGATGTGTGTATAGTATAGGGTCTTATAGATTGTGTGTAGTATAGGATCTTATAGATGTGGGTATAGTATAGGATCTTATAGATGTGTGTATAGTATAGGATCTTATAGATGTGTGTGTAGTATAGGATCTTATAGATGTGTGTGTAGTATAGGATCTTATAGATGTGTGTATAGTATAGGATCTTATAGATGTGTGTATAGTATAGGATCTTATAGATGTGTGTATAGTATAGGGTCTTATAGATGTGTGTATAGTATAGGATCTTATAGATGTGTGTGTAGTATAGGATCTTATAGATGTGTGTATAGTATAGGATCTTATAGATGTGTGTATAGTATAGGATCTTATAGATGTGGGTATAGTATAGGGTCTTATAGATGTGTGTGTATAGGATCTTATAGATGTGTGTATAGTATAGGATCTTATAGATGTGTGTATAGTATAGGATCTTATAGATGTGTGTATAGTATAGGATCTTATAGATGTGTGTATAGTATAGGATCTTATAGATGTGTGTGTAGTATAGGATCTTATAGATGTGTGTATACTATAGGATCTTATAGATGTGGGTATAGGATCTTATCGATGTGTGTATACTATAGGATCGTATAGATGTGTGTATAGGATCTTATAGATGCGTGTATACTATAGGATCTTATAGATTGTGTGTAGTATAGGATCTTATAGATGTGTGTATAGTATAGGATCTTATAGATTGTGTGTAGTATAGGATCTTATAGATGTGTGTATAGTATAGGGTCTTATAGATGTGGGTATAGTATAGGGTCTTATAGATTGTGTGTAGTATAGGATCTTATAGATGCGTGTATACTATAGGATCTTATAGATGTGTGTATAGTATAGGATCTTATAGATTGTGTGTAGTATAGGGTCTTATAGATGTGGGTATAGTATAGGGTCTTATAGATTGTGTAGTATAGGATCTTATAGATGTGTGTATAGTATAGGATCTTATAGATGTGTGTATAGTATAGGATCGTATAGATGTGTGTATAGTATAGGATCTTATAGATGTGTGTATAGTATAGGATCTTATAGATGTGTGTATAGTATAGGATCTTATAGATGTGTGTATACTATAGGATCTTATAGATGTGGGTATAGTATAGGATCTTATAGATGTGTGTATAGTATAGGATCTTATAGATGTGTGTATAGTATAGGATCTTATAGATGTGTGTATACTATAGGATCTTATAGATGTGTGTATACTATAGGATCTTATAGATGTGGGTATAGGATCTTATAGATGTGTGTATACTATAGGATCGTATAGATGTGTGTATAGGATCTTATAGATGTGTGTATAGTATAGGATCTTATAGATGTGTGTATAGTATAGGATCGTATAGATGTGTGTATAGTATAGGATCTTATAGATGTGTGTATAGTATAGGATCTTATAGATGTGTGTATAGTATAGGATCTTATAGATGTGTGTATAGTATAGGATCTTATAGATGTGTGTATAGTATAGGATCTTATAGATGTGTGTATACTATAGGATCTTATAGATGTGGGTATAGGATCTTATAGATGTGTGTATACTATAGGATCGTATAGATGTGTGTATAGGATCTTATAGATGTGTGTATAGTATAGGATCTTATAGATGTGTGTATAGTATAGGATCGTATAGATGTGTGTATAGTATAGGATCTTATAGATGTGTGTATAGGATCTTATAGATGTGTGTATAGTATAGGATCTTATAGATGTGGGTATAGGATCTTATAGATGTGTGTATACTATAGGATCGTATAGATGTGTGTATAGTATAGGATCTTATAGATGTGTGTATAGGATCTTATAGATGTGTGTATAGTATAGGATCTTATAGATGTGTGTATAGTATAGGATCTTATAGATGTGTGTATAGTATAGGATCTTATAGATGTGTGTATAGGATCTTATAGATGTGTGTATAGTATAGGATCTTATAGATGTGGGTATAGGATCTTATAGATGTGTGTATACTATAGGATCGTATAGATGTGTGTATAGTATAGGATCTTATAGATGTGTGTATAGGATCTTATAGATGTGTGTATACTATAGGATCTTATAGATGTGTGTATAGTATAGGATCTTATAGATGTGTGTATAGTATAGGATCTTATAGATGTGTGTATAGTATAGGGTCTTATAGATGTGTGTATAGTATAGGATCTTATAGATGTGTGTGTAGTATAGGATCTTATAGATGTGTGTATAGTATAGGATCTTATAGATGTGTGTGTAGTATAGGATCTTATAGATTGTGTGTAGTATAGGGTCTTATAGATGTGTGTATAGTATAGGATCTTATAGATGTGTGTGTAGTATAGGATCTTATAGATTGTGTGTAGTATAGGGTCTTATAGATGTGTGTATAGTATAGGGTCTTATAGATTGTGTGTAGTATAGGATCTTATAGATGTGGGTATAGTATAGGATCTTATAGATGTGTGTATAGTATAGGGTCTTATAGATGTGTGTATAGTATAGGATCTTATAGATGTGTGTGTAGTATAGGATCTTATAGATGTGTGTATAGTATAGGATCTTATAGATGTGTGTATAGTATAGGATCTTATAGATGTGTGTATACTATAGGATCTTATAGATGTGGGTATAGGATCTTATAGATGTGTGTATACTATAGGATCGTATAGATGTGTGTATAGGATCTTATAGATGTGTGTATAGTATAGGATCTTATAGATGTGTGTATAGTATAGGATCGTATAGATGTGTGTATAGTATAGGATCTTATAGATGTGTGTATAGGATCTTATAGATGTGTGTATACTATAGGATCGTATAGATGTGTGTATAGGATCTTATAGATGTGTGTATAGTATAGGATCTTATAGATGTGTGTATAGTATAGGATCGTATAGATGTGTGTATAGTATAGGATCGTATAGATGTGTGTATAGTATAGGATCTTATAGATGTGGGTATAGGATCTTATAGATGTGTGTATACTATAGGATCGTATAGATGTGTGTATAGGATCTTATAGATGTGTGTATAGTATAGGATCTTATAGATGTGTGTATAGTATAGGATCTTATAGATGTGTGTGTAGTATAGGATCTTATAGATGTGGGTATAGGATCTTATAGATGTGTGTATACTATAGGATCGTATAGATGTGTGTATAGTATAGGATCTTATAGATGTGTGTATAGGATCTTATAGATGTGTGTATAGTATAGGATCTTATAGATGTGTGTATAGTATAGGATCTTATAGATGTGTGTATAGGATCTTATAGATGTGTGTATAGTATAGGATCTTATAGATGTGGGTATAGGATCTTATAGATGTGTGTATACTATAGGATCGTATAGATGTGTGTATAGTATAGGATCTTATAGATGTGTGTATAGGATCTTATAGATGTGTGTATAGTATAGGATCTTATAGATGTGGGTATAGGATCTTATAGATGTGTGTATACTATAGGATCGTATAGATGTGTGTATAGTATAGGATCTTATAGATGTGTGTATAGGATCTTATAGATGTGTGTATACTATAGGATCTTATAGATGTGTGTATAGTATAGGATCTTATAGATGTGTGTATAGTATAGGATCTTATAGATGTGTGTATAGTATAGGATCTTATAGATGTGTGTATAGTATAGGGTCTTATAGATGTGTGTATAGTATAGGATCTTATAGATGTGTGTGTAGTATAGGATCTTATAGATGTGTGTATAGTATAGGGTCTTATAGATGTGTGTATAGTATAGGATCTTATAGATGTGTGTGTAGTATAGGATCTTATAGATGTGTGTGTAGTATAGGATCTTATAGATGTGTGTATAGGATCTTATAGATGTGTGTATAGTATAGGATCTTATAGATGTGGGTATAGGATCTTATAGATGTGTGTATAGTATAGGATCTTATAGATGTGTGTGTAGTATAGGATCTTATAGATGTGTGTATAGTATAGGATCTTATAGATGGGTGTGTAGTATAGGATCTTATAGATGTGTGTATAGGATCTTATAGATGTGTGTATAGTATAGGATCTTATAGATGTGTGTGTAGTATAGGATCTTATAGATGTGTGTGTAGTATAGGATCTTATAGATGTGGGTATAGGATCTTATAGATGTGTGTATAGTATAGGGTCTTATAGATGTGTGTATAGTATAGGATCGTATAGATGTGTGTATAGTATAGGGTCTTATAGATGTGTGTATAGTATAGGGTCTTATAGATGTGTGTATAGTATAGGGTCTTATAGATGTGTGTGTAGTATAGGATCTTATAGATGTGTGTAGTATAGGATCTTATAGATGTGTGTGTAGTATAGGATCTTATAGATGTGTGTGTAGTATAGGATCTTATAGATGTGTGTGTAGTATAGGATCTTATAGATGTGTGTATAGTATAGGATCTTATAGATGTGTGTATAGTATAGGATCTTATAGATGTGGGTATAGGATCTTATAGATGTGTGTGTAGTATAGGATCTTATAGATGTGTGTGTAGTATAGGATCTTATAGATTGTGTAGTATAGGATCTTATAGATGTGTGTAGTATAGGATCTTGCTGGTTTTATATTTGTATGTTTTAATGCAGATTGTAACATGATGAGTTAAATGTTGATTGGTGCTATCACTCCTTTTATCTGCTCCTCCCTCTGTCCCAGTCCAAACTAGACAGACCCCCCAACTCACACACTCTCCACCCTTGTAAACTCTTCCACCCCCCGTACTGCAGTAATCCTGAGGAGCAGTAAACTGGAGGTGTGAGGGGACAGATTGCCAGTTGATCATGCCGAAATGCGCTCTTATCCGTTATTGGATCTGAAATGGAGGAGGCTTAAGAATTATCTGAGTCCTCAGTTAATGTGGAGATCATCTGGAGAAAGCTCCGCCGGGCTGGACTGGGTTGGCCGGATGGTTAGCTGGCTGCTACGGCTACAGACGTTGTCTGGGACTGATAACCTGAGGGTGGGGGTGTACGCTCTACCCCTCTCGTTGATGTTTTTTCCTCCTCTCTCCTCCTCCTCCTCTCCCCCTCCTCCTCTCCCTCCTCCCCTCTTCCTCTCCCTCTTCCTCTCCCTCTTCCTCTCCCTCCTCCTCTCCCTCTTCCTCCTCTCCCTCCCCCTCCTCCTCTCCCTCCCCCTCCTCTCCCTGCTCCTCCTCTCCCTCCTCTCCCTGCTCCTCCTCTCCCACCTCTCCCTGCTCCTCCTCTCCCACCTCTCCTGCTCCTCCTCTCCCACCTCTCCCTGCTCCTCCTCTCCCACCTCTCCCTGCTCCTCCTCTCCCTCCTCTCCCTGCTCCTCCTCTCCCTCCCCTCTCCCTCCTCCTCCTCCCCCTCCTCCTCTCCCTCCTCCTCCTCCTCTCCCCCTCCTCCTATCCCTCCTCCTCCTCTCCACCCCCTCCTCTCCCTCCTTTCCCCTCCTCCTCTCCCTCCTCTCCCCCTCCTCCTCTCCCTCCTCCCTCCCCCCTCCTCCTCTCCCTCCTCCTCCCTCCCCTCCCTCCTCCTCTCCCTCCTCCTCCTCTCCCTCCTCCTCCTCTCCCTCCTCCTCTCTCCCTCCTCTCCCCCTCCTCCTCTCCCTCCTCCTCCCTCCCTCCCTCCTCCCCCTCCCTCCTCCTCCTCCTCCCTCCTCCTCCTCCTCCCTCCTCCTCCTCCTCCCTCCGCCTCCTCTCCCACCTCCTCTCCCTCCTCTCCCTCCTCCTCCTCTCCCTCCTCTCCCCCTCCTCCTCTCCCTCCTTTCCTCCTCCTCTCCCTCCTTTCCCTCCTCCTCCTCTCCCTCCTCCTCCTCTCCCCCTCCTCCTCTCCCTCCTCTCCCTCCTCCTCCTCCTCCTCTCCCTCCTCTCCCCCTCCTCATCTCCCTCCTCCTCCTCTCCCTCCTCCTCTCCCTCCTCTCCCACCTCCTCTCCCTCCTCTCCCTCCTCCTCCTCTCCCTCCTCTCTCCCTCCTTTCCCTCCTCCTCTCCCTCCTTACCCCTCCTCCTCTCCCTCCTCCTCCTCCTCCCTCCCCCTCCTCCTCTCCCTCCTCCTCCTCTCCCTCCCTCTCCCTCCTCCTCCTCCCTCCTCCTCTCCCTCCTCTCCCCCTCCTCATCTCCCTCCTCCTCCTCTCCCTCCTCCTCTCCCTCCTTTCCCTCCTCCTCTCCCTCCTCTCCCCCACCTCCTCTCCCTCCCTCCCTCCTCCTCCTCTCCCACCTCCTCTCCCTCCTCTCCCCCTCCTCCTCTCCCTCCTCCTCCTCTCCCTCCTCCTCCTCCTCCTTAACACGTGCTCCTTGTTAAAAAGATCAGCGTAGAGGTCTGACTGAGGGAGCTTGGACAGAGACAGAGGTAAAGTCTTCTAGAATCTGACCGCCTGCAGCTTCATAGCAGTGATCCATCTTCCTTTACCCCCAGTGTATAGGGTTAATCATTTCCACTGATGTAAAGCAGCCCATTCTTCTGAGACAAGGGAGCCGGCTAGATTGTAGGACACTGGATAGGTGGGCAGTGTAAGCAATTAATATGGCTGAAATTCCACCTAATTTATCAGAGGAGCTCAGAAGTAGACGTACGTGCCTATAGCGGCTGGGGATCATGTGATTAGTGTCGGCCACTCCCGTTGGATTAGCCCGGTGCTGCGCTCCAAAGTTTGTGAGGTCACAAGTTCACCCCAGTCTTACCTCTACCCCCTGTACACCTTGCTCTGTCCATGTCTGGTAGTGTGGCTTCAATTGGATCTATGGGGATTTGCCAAGTACTAGTAGACAGTAAGAGGATCCCATTACACAGTCAGAGGAAAGCTGTCTTGATGCTCGGGGAATCTATCTGTTGGCACATCCTTAGTTGGGTAAAATACATGTCTCTGGTGTCATCTGGTTAGAATGGCTAGTTACCATGGCTAGCTGGTACAGTGTCTGCTTTACCATTTGTAGACGGGTTAGCCTGTGTGGTAAATGTCTAATAAATCAAATGTGAACAATTATACTGTTTACTAAGCCCAGGCCTACTGACAGAAAGCTGTTCTAGTCCTCAGAACGCCTGTGTGAGAGTGTGTGTGTGTGTGTCTACCTTCACCTCTGTTTAAGATGTCCTAGTCTTCTCTAGGCCGTTTGTGTAACACACCTACATCAGGCGTGACAATGAGTCCTGTGCCTCTCTATACTCTTCAGTAGATGTTGGGTCTAGGCTGTATCCTGACCACAGGGTGGGCGGTGGATGAGCTGATCTTTCCTAGAACCTCTGTGCCACACATAATAGGCTAAGTCCTAGTAATGCCTGTAATTCAGTGATGATCTGCAGTGGGACATGCTGCTGAATGACTTCCTCATATGCTCAGGTCTCCTAATGCATCTTACAGCATTGGTCATTTAATGCTACAAATAAAGAGAGAGAGGTGTTGTGGAGGGGGGTTTGGGGGCCAAACGTGGTGGAGGAAAAGTTTATCCTGCCTACAGGCCAAGCCAAGGCAGACTCAAAACCCCTGCAGCTCCTTTTCTCATCTGGTAATTGAAGGTGAGAAATGATTTCATTATCCTCGGGAAGAGAGTAATCTGGTCTCGCCTCATGATCCGCTCATTTCCCCGAGTGCATCTCGACCTGGAAAACACATGCGCGAACTCACATGCACACGTGCGCAAGACACACACACACTAGGGGAGTCTGTGTTCTCTTCCCCCAGGATAGGCTACACACACACTATCCCCTCTACCTATCTCCCACAGCTGTTAGTGTTATTGGAATGAAGGATCAGTCATCAGATTCAACATATGCTTTATTAATGTCTCAATCAAAGCTTTTCTACTTGGCTCACTCACACACCACACTGTCCAACCACACACACACCACACTGTCCAACCACACACACACCACACTGTCCAACCACACACACACCACACTGTCCAACCACACACACACCACACTGTCCAACCACACACACACCACACTGTCCAACCACACACACACCACACTGTCCAACCACACACACACCACACTGTCCAACCACACACACACCACACTGTCCAACCACACACACACCACACTGTCCAACCACACACACACACCACACTGTCCAACCACACACACACCACACTGTCCAACCACTCACACACCACACTGTCCAACCACACACACACCACACTGTCCAACCACACACACACCACACTGTCCAACCACTCACACACCACACTGTCCAACCACACACACACCACACTGTCCAACCACACACACACCACACTGTCCAACCACTCACACACCACACTGTCCAACCACACACACACCACACCACACTGTCCAACCACACACACACACACCACACTGTCCAACCAGACACACACCACACTGTCCAACCACACACACCACACTGTCCAACCACACACACCACACTGTCCAACCAGACACACACCACACTGTCCAACCACACACACACCACACTGTCCAACCACACACACCACACTGTCCAACCACACACACCACACTGTCCAACCACACACACCACACTGTCCAACCCCACACACCACACTGTCCAACCACACACACGCACCACACTGTCCAACCACACACACGCACCACACTGTCCAACCACACACACACACCACACTGTCCAACCACACACACACCACACCCCACACACCCCACTGTCCAACCACACACGCCACACTGTCCAACCACACACACACACCACACTGTCCAACCACACACACACCACACCCCACACACCCCACTGTCCAACCACACACGCCACACTGTCCAACCACACACGCCCACTGTCCAACCACACACGCCACACTGTCCAACCACACACGCCACACTGTCCAACCACACACGCCACACTGTCCAACCACACACGCCACACTGTCCAACCACACGCCACACTGTCCAACCACACACGCCACACTGTCCAACCACACACGCCACACTGTCCAACCACACACGCCACACTGTCCAACCACACACGCCACACTGTCCAACCACACACGCCACACTGTCCAACCACACACACACACCCCACTGTCCAACCACACACACCCCACTGTCCAACCACACACACACCACTGTCCAACCACACACACCCCACTGTCCAACCACACACACACCACACTGTCCAACCACACACACGCCACACTGTCCAACCACACACACGCCACACTGTCCAACCACACACGCCACACTGTCCAACCACACACGCCACACTGTCCAACCACACACACACACCACACTGTCCAACCCCACACACCACACTGTCCAACCACACACACACCACACACACACACCCCACACACCCCACTGTCCAACCACACACGCCACACTGTCCAACCACACACGCCACACTGTCCAACCACACACGCCACACTGTCCAACCACACACGCCACACTGTCCAACCACACACGCCACACTGTCCAACCACACACGCCACACTGTCCAACCACACACGCCACACTGTCCAACCACACACACACACCACACTGTCCAACCACACACGCCACACTGTCCAACCACACACACCCCACTGTCCAACCACACACACACCACACACACACCCCACTGTCCAACCACACACACCCCACTGTCCAACCACACACACGCCACACTGTCCAACCACACACGCCACACTGTCCAACCACACACACACCACACTGTCCAACCACACACACACCACACTGTCCAACCACTCACACACCACACTGTCCAACCACACACACACCACACCACACTGTCCAACCACACACACACACACCACACTGTCCAACCAGACACACACCACACTGTCCAACCACACACACCACACTGTCCAACCACACACACCACACTGTCCAACCACACACACCACACTGTCCAACCAGACACACACCACACTGTCCAACCACACACACACCACACTGTCCAACCACACACACCACACTGTCCAACCACACACACCACACTGTCCAACCACACACACCACACTGTCCAACCACACACACACACCACACTGTCCAACCACACACACGCACCACACTGTCCAACCACACACACACACCACACTGTCCAACCACACACACACCACACCCCACACACCCCACTGTCCAACCACACACGCCACACTGTCCAACCACACACTGTCCACACACCACACTGTCCAACCACACACACACCACACCCCACACACCCCACTGTCCAACCACACACGCCACACTGTCCAACCACACACGCCACACTGTCCAACCACACACGCCACACTGTCCAACCACACACGCCACACTGTCCAACCCCACACGCCACACTGTCCAACCACACACGCCACACTGTCCAACCACACACGCCACACTGTCCAACCACACACGCCACACTGTCCAACCACACACGCCACACTGTCCAACCACACACGCCACACTGTCCAACCACACACACACACCCCACTGTCCAACCACACACACCCCACTGTCCAACCACACACACACCACTGTCCAACCACACACACCCCACTGTCCAACCACACACACACCACACTGTCCAACCACACACACGCCACACTGTCCAACCACAC
The DNA here is from genome assembly GCF_034236695.1 of Oncorhynchus nerka. NCBI lineage: Eukaryota > Metazoa > Chordata > Actinopteri > Salmoniformes > Salmonidae > Oncorhynchus > Oncorhynchus nerka. The sequence continues at coordinate 27,131,698 of NC_088411.1, forward strand.
ACACGCCACACTGTCCAACCACACACGCCACACTGTCCAACCACACACGCCACACTGTCCAACCACACACACACACCACACTGTCCAACCCCACACACCACACTGTCCAACCACACACACACACCACACTGTCCAACCACACACACACCACACTGTCCAACCACACACACCCCACTGTCCAACCACACACACACCACACTGTCCAACCACACACACACCACTGTCCAACCACACACACCCCACTGTCCAACCACACACACCCCACTGTCCAACCACACACACCCCACTGTCCAACCCCACACACCTCACTGTCCAACCCCACACACCTCACTGTCCAACCCCACACACCACACTGTCCAACCACACACACCACACTGTCCAACCCCACACACCACGCTGTCCAACCCCACACACCACGCTGTCCAACCCCACATACCACGCTGTCCAACCCCACACACCACGCTGTCCAACCCCACACACCACGCTGTCCAACCCCACACACCACGCTGTCCAACCCCACACACCACGCTGTCCAACCCCACACACCAAGGCCACACTGTTAGTTAAACACTGTAAACTTCATCATGAACCTTGAAAATGTTCTATAGAGTACCAGACTACCGGAGAAAACATTTAAAATACCATACGCTGCTTCAGGTTGGCCTCTTACGCTTTTAAAGTGGCGTGATACAGGCGCCTGGTAGCGTCTCTGGCTGTCAACGGGTTCATCAGGAGACCAGCAGAGTGTATTTGCGGGGTGAGGAGTGAGCAGGCCTGTTTTTAATAGGAGAGGAATATTTGGACGTTTTATCAATAGGCATTATTAAATCCTCCTTGGTTGAGCTAATCTTTGGGCCGCCGGTGCAGGGAGAGACGAGCTGTGTCGGCCCTGAGAGGTAGAGAGAGGCTGCCTGTAAGCCGCTTATTATATCGACTGCCTTTTCTCTCTCTCTCTCTCTCTCTCTCTCTCTCTCTCTCTCTCTCTCTCTCTCTTTCGAGAACACATTCTCTCTCTGCTACCTCTCGTCTGCAAGACGAACACACACACATACACACACACACACACACACACACACACACACACACACACACACAAAGAAAGTCAACCAGAGCTGAGCAGAGCCTCAGACTTCCCATCAAAGCCAGCTGCTAAGGCTGAAGTTTTATTCAAATTAGTGTTTACTTCTTTCACTGCCAAGGAAGTGTGTGTCTGTCTCCTTCTCTCTCTCCCTTGTGTGTGTGTGTGTGTGTGTGTGTGTGTGTGTGTGTGTGTGTGCGTGTGTGTGTGTGAGAGACAATAGCAGCTTCATGGCACTTTCTGTACCTAACAGAAGGAGCAGGCTGGTAGTGGGTGATAAGCCAGGCAGACCGGCTCGCTCCTGGTGATTATCGCCCACCGGACCCCCTCTCTCCACACACACACATTTGCCCAGCTTACAAGTCTAAGGAGCCATAGTGAGGAGGGGGGAGACAGATAGACAGGGGATGCTTGTATCACAGGCAAGGTGGGAGCTCTGTGGAAGGCTTTCAGAAAACACCCCACACACGCACACACACTAGGTCTACACCGTGAGGAGACAGGCTTTATTATGTGTTGCTGTAGTTGAAACAGACGGATGGTTGTAAGGATGCTCCACGTTGAGGAGTTCTCTGGTGTAGATATAGAGGTTGTTCGTTTGGTTGTATTGGCTAGTTGACCCCTGGTTGGAGCTTTTGAAATGGACATGTACATGGTTATGTACGGTAAACATTCAAATGATTGAGTTCCGTACCTGTGGTTTTGATGGTGGTGGTGGACTGAGAGTGAATAGATAATGCCAGTCAATAGTTGTATGTCTTCATGTTGTCCTCTGTTGTTTTTCCCAGGTGTATGGCCCTCTGAGGAGGTGATGGCCCACTACTGCCTCAAGAAACGCCACATGTTCAGGTGAGTGGTTCTGGACTGGTCCCTGACCTCTGTCTCCCCAGTCTGTCCCTGCCAGGCAGGCATTACAATGCAGAATACATTGTGGGCTCAGGCTCCTGCACTGCGTTAGGCTCCTGCACTGCGTTAGGCTCCTGCACTGCGTTAGGCTCCTGCACTGCGTTAGGCTGCTGCTGCAGAGAGTTGAAAGGTGTGTGGGATGTTTGATTTGCACTCAAGGCAGTACACGACCCTTTGATTTCCTGTTTTTACATTCAAGAGGCAGGAGGAGAGGAAGAGAGGGATATTGATCAGGGCGCTGCGCTGAAGGTCAGCTGGACCGCAACACTCAGGGAGGGAGGAAGACCAGGGTGCAAGCCCCTGGCTGTGTGTGTTTTTTGTGTGTGCACAAGATAGAGTTGTGTGTTTGTCAGCCAGATTGTCACTCTCTGTCTATCTCCCTGTTATCAGCCACTCAGCAAGAAAGAACGAGGGGAGGAGGATAAAATAAGAAAAGACTGGACCAAATAGCTACCTGTCACCGCCTCCTCAGCCCACTGTAGCTCATAGCAGCAGCACTGGACAGCACACTGGTTTTTAATGGACCTTCTTTACTCCAATTACTGCCTTGGTTGTGGATTTTGTGTCGAGGGAGAGAGGGATTCTGTACAGTAACTGTGTGTGGGTGGCAGTAATTGTAAAGAAGTACATGTGTGTATGTAAGGAAGTGCCTCTAATTGATGGTATTGTCTGTGTCAGTGTGTGACTCTTTGGTGTGTGTATCCAGTACACAATGTCAGCAGCACCACGGGGAACCCAACAGCCATCATTACCTTAATGTCCCTGCTGCAATACAAACTCCTATTTCCACCAGGAGATAAAGGCACAACAATGTCACTGCTTCTTCAAAGACACTGACTCTGGCTCGCTTAGGGAGGGGGGAAATCAATGAGTCGGCTGGAGTAGCATTCCAATCAATCCACACACACACACTTTCTAAGAGGCGGTATCCACAGTTCATTAGAGTTACTGCAGTGTCAGGCAGCGATGGCTGCCATGTGGTGCTCTAGCCTACACCATGTTACCACAGGACCTGCAACCCTAGCCCCCAGTCTCAGAACCCTAGCCCCCAGTCTCAGAACCCTAGCCCCCAGTCTAACAACCCTAGCCCCCAGTCTAACAACCCTAGCCCCCAGTCTAACAACCCTAGCCCTCAGTCTCAGAACCCTAGCCCCCAGTCTAACAACCCTAGCCCCCAGTCTAAAATCCCTAGACCCCAGTCTAAAATCCCTAGCCCCCAGTCTAACAACCCTAGCCCCCAGTCTCTAGCGCTAGCTCTCTCTGTCTTCACCTCTCTCTCTCTCTCTCTGTCTTCACCTCTCTCTCGCTCTCTGTCTTCACCTCTCTCTCTCTCTCTGTCTTCACCTCTCTCTCGCTCTCTGTCTTCACCTCTCTCTCGCTCTCTGTCTTCACCTCTCTCTCGCTCTCTGTCTTCACCTCTCTCTCGCTCTCTGTCTTCACCTCTCTCTCGCTCTCTGTCTTCACCTCTCTCTCGCTCTCTGTCTTCACCTCTCTCTCGCTCTCTGTCTTCACCTCTCTCTCGCTCTCTGTCTTCACCTCTCTCTCTCTCTCTCTCTCTCTCTCTCTCTCTTCACCTCTCTCTCTCTCTCTCTCTCTCTCTTCTCTCTCTCTCTCTCTCTCTCTCTCTCTTTGTCTTCACCTCTCTCTCTCTCTCTTCACCTCTCTCTCTCTCTCTCTGTCTTCACCTCTCTCTCTCTCAATTCAATTCAAGGGCTTTATTGGCATGGGAAACATGTGTTAACATTGCCAAAGCAAGTGAGGTAGACAACATACAAAGTGAATATATAAAGTGAAAAAAAACAAAAATTAACAGTAAACATTACACATACAGAAGTTTCAAAACAGTAAAGACATTACAAATGTCATATTATATATATATATACAATGTACAAATAGTTAACCTGTTGCTTCTACCCGGGACGCTTGCGTCCCAACTAGAGCTCTGGAAATGCAAATGCGCTACGCTAAATGCTAATAGTATTAGTTAAAACTCAAAAGTTCATTAAAATACACATGCAGGGTATCGAATTAAAGCTACACTCGTTGTGAATCCAGGCAACAAGTCAGATTTTTAAAATGCTTTTCGGCGAAAGCATGAGAAGCTATTATCTGATAGCATGCAACACCCCAAAAGACCCACAGGGGACGTAAACAAAATAATTAGCATTTCGGCGTTACACAAACCGCACAATAAAATAGAAAACATTCATTACCTTTCACCATCTTCTTTGTTGGCACTCCTAGATGTCCCATAAACACTATTTGGGTCTTTATTTCGATTAAATCGGTCCATATAAAGCCTAGATATCGTTATATGTAGACTGTGTGATAAACGAAAAAAACATAGTTTCAAAACGTAACGTCATTTTTTAAAATTCAAAAAGTCGACGATAAACTTTCACAAAACACTTCGAAATACGTTTGTAATGCAACTTTAGGTATTAGTAAACGTTAATAAGCGATACAATTCATCAGGAGGCGATGTAAAGATCATTAGCTGTCTGTCCGTCTGGAAAAATGTCCGGCTAGAAACTCAACGAAAATATCCGGTCCTAGACCGGATTAGATACGGTGTCCTGTATGTGTTTGACCAAGAAAAAACTCGAAGGGAAATGACAAGACTCTAGACACCCTGTGGAAGCTGTAGGTACTGCAACCTCAGTCAATTAATTGTGGTTCACGTTTATCAATGGGTTCAAGTAGCGCATGGATATATTTTCCCCATTTTCAGTGATCAGTTTTTCCTGTGCTTTTCGATGTAAATGCCGTTCTGGTAAAGCCACAGCAGTGATTTAACCAGTTTTTTAAACGTCTGAGTGTTTTCTATCCACACAGACTAAGCAAATGCATATACTATATTCCTGGCATGAGTAGCAGGGCGCTGAAATGTTGCGCGATTTTTAACAGAATGTTCAAAAAAGTAGAGGGTCGACTGAAGAGGTTAAAGGACACAAGATAAAATAAATAAGCATAAATATGGGTTGTATTTACAATGGTGTTTGTTCTTCACTGGTTGCCCTTTTCTCGTGGCAACAGGTCACAAATCTTGCTGCTGTGATGGCACACTGTGGAATTTCACCCAGTAGATATGGGAGTTTTTCAAAATTGGATTTGTTTTCGAATTCTTTGTGGATCTGTGTAATCTGGGGGAAATATGTCTCTCTAATATGGTCATACATTGGGCAGGAGGTTAGGAAGTGCAGCTCAGTTTCCACCTCATTTTGTGAGCAGTGAGCACATAGCCTGTCTTCTCTTGAGAGCCATGTCTGCCTACGGCGGCCTTTCTCAATAGCAAGGCTATCTCTCTCTCTCTGTGTTTTCTCCTCTCTCTCTCTGTCTTCACCTCTCTCGCTCGCTGTCTTCACCTCTCTCGTTCTGTCTTCACATCTCTCTCTCTGTCTTCACCTCTCTCAAATTCAAATTCAAGCTGCTTTATTGGCATGAAAAACATTGTGTCAATATTGCCAAAGGAACAATGTATACAATATACATTGTAACAAAATTATAAATGATAGCAAATAATAATATAAAATGGTAGTAAATAATAATACAACATTAAATACAAATCTCTCTCTCTCTCTCTCTCTCTCTCTCTCTCTCTGTCTTCACCTCTCTCTCTCTCTCTTTCTCTTTGTCTTCACCTCTCTCTCTCTCTGTGTGTCTTCACTCTCTCTCTCTCTCTCTCTGTGTTTTCTCCTCTCTCTGTCTTCACCTCTCGCTCTCTGTCTTCACCTCTCTCGCTCTCTCTCTCTCTCTCTTTCTCTCTGTCTTCACCCTCTCTCTCTCTCTCTCTCTCTGTCTTCACCTCTCTCTGTCTTCACCTCTCTCTCTCTCTCTCTCTCTGTCTTCACCTCTCTCTCTGTCTTCTCTCTCTCTCTCTCTCTCTCTCTCTCTCTCTCTGTCTTCATCTCTCTCTCTGTCTTCACCTCTCTCTCTCTCTCTCTCTGTCTTCACCTCTCTCTCTCTCTCTGTGTTTTCTCCTCTCTCTCTCTCTGTCTTCACCTCTCTCGCTCTCTCTCTGTCTTCACATCTCTCTCTCTGTCTTCACATCTCTCTCTCTGTCTTCACCTCTCTCAAATTCAAATTCAAATTCAAGCTGCTTTATTGGCATGAAAAACATTGTGTCAATATTGCCAAAGCAACAATGTATACAATATACATTGTAACAAAATTATAAATGATAGCAAATAATAATATAAAATGGTAGTAAATAATAATACAAAATTAAATACAAAAATCTCTCTCTCTCTCTCTCTCTCTCTCTCTCTCTCTCTCTTTCTCTTTGTCTTCACCTCTCTCTCTCTCTCTCTCTCTCTCTGTGTTTTCTCCTCTCTCTGTCTTCACCTCTCTCTCTCTGTCTTCACCTCTCTCTCTCTTTCTCTTTGTCTTCACCTCTCGCTCTCTGTCTTCACCTCTCTCTCTCTGTCTTTTCTCTCTCTCTCTCTCTGTCTTCACCTCTCTCGCTCTCTGTCTTCACCTCTCTCTCTCGCTCTCTGTCTTCACCTCTCGCTCTCTGTCTTCACCTCTCGCTCTCTGTCTTCATCTCTCTCTCTCGCTCTCTCTGTCTTCACCTCTCTCTCTCGCTCTCTGTCTTCACCTCTCTCTCTCGCTCTCTGTCTTCACCTCTCTCTCTCGCTCTCTGTCTTCACCTCTCTCTCTCGCTCTCTGTCTTCACCTCTCTCTCTCTCTGTCTTCACCTCTCTCTCTCTGTCTTCACCTCTCTCTCTCGCTCTCTGTCTTCACCTCTCTCTCTCTGTCTTCACCTCTCTCTCTGTCTTCACCTCTCTCTCTGTCTTCACCTCTCTCTCTCTCGCTCTCTGTCTTCACCTCTCTCTCTGTCTTCACCTCTCTCTCTGTCTTCACCTCTCTCTCTGTCTTCACCTCTCGCTCTCTGTCTTCACCTCTCTCTCTCTCTCGCTCTCTGTCTTCACCTCTCTCTCTCGCTCTCTGTCTTCACCTCTCTCTCTCTCTCTCTGTCTTCCTCTTCTCTCTCTCTCTCTCTCTGTCTTCACCTCTCTTCTCTCTCTGTCTTCACCTCCTCTCTCTCTCTCTCTCTCTCTCTCTCTTTCTCTGTCTTCTCTCTCTCTCTCTCTCTCTGTCTTCACCTCTCTCTCTCTGAAAAAAAACTCTCTCTCTCTCTCTCTTCTCTCTGTCTTCACTCTCTCTCTCTGTCTTCCCTCTCTCTCTCTCTCTCTGTCTTCACCTCTTCAACAAGTCAGATTTTTAAAATCTCTCTCTGTCTCTCTCTCTTCTCTCTGTCTCTCTCTCTCTTCTCTGTCTTCAAAAAGTCTCTCTCTCTCTCTCTCTGTCTCTCTGTCTTCTCTCTCTCTCTCTCTGTCTTCACCTCTCTCTCTCTCTGTCTTCAGTTTTTCCTGTGCTTGTAATCTCTCTCTCTCTCTTCTCTCTCTCTCTCTGTGTTCTCTCTCTCTCTCTCTGTCTTCTCTCTCTCTCTCTCTGTCTTCTTTGTTTCTCTCTCTCTCTCTGTCTTCACCTCTCTCTCTCTCTCTCTGTCTTCTCTCTCTCTCTCTCTCTCTCTGTTTTCTCTCTCTCTCTCTCTCTCTGTCTTCACCTCTCTCTCTCTCTCTGTCTTCACCTCCTCTCTCTCTCTCTCTCTGTCTTCACCTCTCTCTCTCTCTGTCTTCTGTCTCACCTCTCTCTCTCTGTCTTCACCTCTCTCTCTCTCTCTCTGTCTTCACTCAGTTTTCTCTCTCTCTCTCTGTCTTCACTCTCTCTCTCTCTCTGTCTTCTCTCTCTCTCTCTCTCTGTCTTCACCTCTCTCTCTCTCTCTCTCTGTTTTCTCTGTCTCTCTCTCTCTCTGTCTTCTCTCTCTCTTCTCTCTCTCTGTCTTCTTCCTCTCTCTCTCTGTCTTCTCTCTGTTTTCTCCTCTCTCTCTGTCTTTCTCTCTCTCTCTCTCTCTCTCAAATTCTCTCAAGCTCTCTTTATTCTGAAAACATTGTGTCAATATTCCAAAGCAACAATGTATACAATATACATTGTAACAAAATTATAAATGATAGCAAATAATAATCTCTCTGTCTTCACATCTCTCTCTGTCTTCACATCTCTCTCTCTGTCTCTCTCTCTCTGTGTTTTCTCCTCTCTCTGTCTCACCTCTCTCTCTGTCTTCACTCTCTCTTTGTCTCTCTCTGTCTTCACATCTCTCTCTCTCTCTGTTCACCTCTCTCTCTCTCTCTGTCTTCACCTCTCTCTCTCTGTCTTTTCTCTCTCTCTCTCTCTGTCTTCACCTCTCTCTCTGTCTCTCTCTCTCTCTCTGTCTTCACCTCTCTCGCTCTCTCTCTGTCTTCACTCTCTCTCTCTGTCTTCACATCTCTCTCTCTCTGTCTTCACCTCTCTCAAATTCAAATTCAAATTCTGTCTGCTTTCTCTCTGTCTTCACCTCATTGTGTCAATCTCTGCTCACCTCTCTTCTGTCTTCACCTCTCTCTCTCTGTCTTCACCTCTCTCTCAATGTCTTACAATCTGTACATTGTAACTCTCTTATAAATGATCTGTCTTCAAATAATAATATAAAATGGTAGTAAATAATAATACAAAAATTAAATACAAAACCTCTCTCTCTCTCTCTCTCTGTCTTCTTCACCTCTCTCTCTGTCTTCTCTCTCTCTC